>NC_071108.1:29353333-29659444 GCF_024256425.1 Clarias gariepinus | reverse complement strand
TGATGGCGCTGAGTATATATTAGCTCACCTGTCTGTAAGTGAACAGACGGCAAACACCAGAGAAGAGACAACACCAAAACAAACTGCACACACACGTTGAACATGAGCAAGCTGACTGAAACAAGCCGCACCTATGAATACAGAGCGCAAATAATAAAAAAAAAAAAAAACAAGGCCCGCCAATTGCACACAGAAAACTCACCATTTGTATAGGGCTTATACACGAGATGATTTTTCTCCTTGGCTCCTCTCTCGATTCTCCTTGTGGCCCACTGAAAAACAAATCGAACCGCTGTTTGCACTTTAGTGTGAAAATTCTATAAGTCATAAATGCAGTGATGACAAAAATGTGTATTACGGATGCAACATTTGCTAAAACAGCTAAAAAACATTGATCAAATCAGTTTTTTTCCTCTGCTGTTGCGATGTGGTTCCTGAGGTCTAGAGGCTTTCTCGGAGGCATACTGTACCAAACTAAAACCTATAGATTCTGCCCTGTAACTGAATGGAGGCACAAATTTAAGGGATAGTTCAGGTTTTTTCAAGTCACAAATTGAGCTGCATATAATTACATTACAAATGTTTTGGTCGTTAGAATGTTTCAGTCCCAGTTAGCCCAATGCCTAGTACTGGAGAAAGAAAAGAGTTCAATTTGACTAACGCGATTTAGCTCAGTAACTACATATGCAGGAGCTTCATACGAGTCTCAGCTGAATTTTGGAATGCAGGGTGAGGGTTTTGGAATTTGGCCCAGATTGAGTACTTTCGGATTTCGGGGGACAAACTTCAAAGTCGTTGCGCAGAACAGGAAAACGTATAACGACTGAGACATATCGTAATGTACCTACACTACCAGTCAAAAGTTTGGACAGATGTTTGGATTTACTTTCTACATTTTGGAGCAATAGTGGAGATTTGCAAACTACTGTATGAATTAACAGATAAGTAATTAGGTAATTAAGTAGTGACAACAACCAAAACAACAACAACAACAACAACAACAGTCAGTCGTTATTTTGGGACAAGAAGAACAGTACTGTCGAGTGCATTTGTAAAACCCATCAAGCACCATGATGAAACCGGCTTTAATGAAGAACTTCACAGGAGAAAAAGGCCAGAACTTACCTCTGCTGTAGAAGTTTATTGTGAAGTTCATTCAAAGTTACCAGCCTCAACAAACAGCACCTCAGATTAGAGGCGTTATGAAGACTTTACAGATCATAAATATATATATATATATGCATTTTTAATTGTTTGGTAGTTTAGAGGGTCGTGTCGCATCTCAGGACTCATAACACCTAGAGTGTTAGGAATGTTTCCTGAAGGCGATGTTGTGAATCAATCAACGCACTTAAACTTACGTAATCTTACACCGTTTTATGTTTGTATTGGTTCTCTTGCATGAAATACACTTTTACTGATGATTGCCTCAGTGACAGATAAACAGTATACACATATTCCTTCTCCTTACCTAGCGGAAAAAGTGGCGGTGCATCGTTTCAGAAGTGTTAGAGCTATGAATATAATACTGTTTATATATACACACTGCTTATGTGTGTATACACACACACACACGTCATGAGGACAAACTGTGCGAGAGGCTTTCTGAGTGCTATAATATAGTAGTGTAATTCTAGACCTTGCATTAAAAGAGGCAACAATTATCAAAGCTGATCCTAAAGACTCTTGCTCTACAGCGGAGGGAAGAATGAATCACACTGCTTTGTTCCTGAATTGCTTTTTTTTGTACAACTTGATGTTGCTCTTTGCCAGGCAGAACAGACAGAAAAAGACTCGCTCAAGCATTTGCGTAAAGGCATGTCTTCTTGCGCAACGGTCGGAAAAAACCCGGTGTCTAGAGTGTGTGTGTGTGTGTGTGTGTGTGTGTGTGTGTGTGCATGTAAAGGAGAGAGAGAAATACCAAGCCTGTTGGGGAGAGGCCCCTCTTTCCCATTCCTGTCCCACTCATTCCTTCCTTCTGTGTTTTTGGTTTCATTATTTTTGATATATCTGACTATTCGTCACTGCAGCTGACTTTCCTTCGATTTTTACTGAAGGAAGTGACCAAATTGTAGTCTACTTAAAATAAACTAATGCCAGCCAGTCCTGAGTCGGTAGATAACATCTTTCGGTGTAGTGGTTTAGCAAATTTAAACATTATCCACCCGTCCATCAGGACATGTGCGGTTCGCTCTTTAGTTTTTTATTAAAGTCTTGAGAATAACGGCATTAACACGTAACGGAAGTCACTTGAAATATATCCGCCAATGTAAGTATTTCTAAAGCTAGTAATATTTTGGAATGCCTTAATTCTTTGTGATATGATTTTTCTATCCAGAACATTTCCTACCAATGTGTAATACAGGCTGGTGCGACTGAAAAGCTTTCACCATGATGTCTGGAGATCACAAGCCTTAATCCTGACAATGCCATGACCAGGAGGGGCATTAAATGTCCACGCTCATTGGGTCATGTGATCGGCAATACTAAAAAAAAAAAAAAAAAAAAAGAGTTGTCTTTGTGCGGCTCTGCAAAACTAAAACTAACTAAAACCCACTCGAGTGAATAAAAAGAAAACGCTTAAGAAAAAAAAATGAATTTTGAAATTTTTTTGTGTCTCATTAGTCACTGGATCACTATAAAGAGCTGTCTAGTTCATTTCTCAACTATTTAATACTGCACTTGGTAACCACTACAATTCCATAACAAGGATAAACCTAATGACGATCACTCTCTAAATAGAGGATTTCACAAAATTCTTCGGAAAAAAAAGTCTCCGGAAATAGTTATCCAACCTCAAAATCAGACTTCTAGCATCAACTTGGTCAGTGACTAGCAGTTTCCTGCGAGATTCTCAGCACTCACCCCGAACACTTTGAGCAGGCCGTTCATGTAGAGCCGCCGGATCCCGAAGGACAACCCGAATATAGCCGGCACGATGATGAACACCAGCAGCAGAGTGAACCACACGGTGAAGGAGATGCCCAGCAACATGCACAGCAAGTTATCAAAAGGAGACGCAAACGGACCCATTACTGTGACCCGGCTTATAAATCCTTCTTTAGAAAAGGGAAAGTTTCAGAAAGTTTCAGTTTCAGGACCCAGAGCTCCAGACCATGCTCAGGCTAAAATGGGAGTCTTGCTGTCTAAGGATAGAGGTCTATAACCGTGTCTTCTTCTCCGACTACGTCGTCTCAGCTTCTCCTGTCACCAAAAATAGCCCTAAAGTCAACACGGGGCTCGTCGTCTTGTGATCGAAAGCTATTGGGGGGTTTTTGTGCGCAGATTTGATTACTCTGAACTCGTTCCATTGTGTAGAAGTTCTTTATTTTTTTGTCGATAAATAAAGCTGAGAGCAGCTTCATCCAGTCGTTTCTTCAACCTGGAAATGAAAGACAAAGCACCTGTTTTAGTAACACACATAACAAATTTGTATTATAATAAATGAACGACGAATAAAATGACTGAATAATATGATGTGAATAATTACAATAAATACAAAATCAAGTCAAACCAAGACTTTTGATTGTGCAGATTAACAGAACATAGTAATGAGAGTAAAAACTAGCTTTTTTTCTCTATATCATCTCCTAATGCACTGTTTTACTAATGCTTGACGTTTTTTTGACTTTCAGATCCATGATTGTTAAGACGTCTGCGTCTTAAACACTGGCCTCCCAGGAACTCCTTTAATAGTCAAAACATGTGTAAATAACTTGGAGCGAGGTCAGGTTCATCACCGTACTGTGCTTGAGGTCTTTTGTATGTCCATCTTTGTTTTTTCACGAAGTTCATTAAAAGTCCCAGTTTGATTTGAACGCTCATCGTACATATACAGTATATTTATTCCAATTTACATCATGCACTTTCTGTATCCTCTGTGTACAAGCCTAAAATCTTGGATCTTGAGGATATAGTTTAATCAAAATGTACAAATATGCAATTATTCACTTGAACCATGAAAAGTCTACAGATTTTTTATTAAAAAAAAAAAAAAAAAAAAAGAAAATTTCAAATGCATCTCCATCTAAATATTCTCTAAAAAAAACTTGTACTTCCCAATATGCCTGCTCCTGCTTAGTGAAATCTCCTTCGTGAGATCACTTTTAAACGAATGAGTTTGCTAGATTAGCATCGTAATTTCAACTTTTTACATTAAAGCAAGAATTATTCATATAGTCATCAAATCCAGCATGCCAGTAAACATCCAGTCTTTAAGGAGGCAGAAGCTAGAAGCTGGAATCACACCAAACAGTGTGACTGGCCTACATTTGGGGTAATTTTTGGGTGGAAAAAGCAAAAAAATGCACAATTAACAACATTTTTTGCCACCGCTTAAAGATCAGATGTAAATTCTAGAGCTTCATGTTGGGTTTTTCTCTTTAAGGCTCTTGATTAAGTAGAAAGTTGAGAAGTAAAGTGGAGGAACGGAGAGGGTTAATTTCATATCGGCTCTGGGGAATCAGAACAAGGAGCTGTTTGAGCGAGGTTCCTCCCACAGTGCAGGAGTGGGAGAAGATCTGCTGCACTAACATAAATCTGACTTTAGCAGAGCTGGTGTGACGTTCTGCCACAGAGCTCATATTGTGATACACAGAGCACTGCATGTGGACATCAACAAGAACAACTATGTTTTGTCTCACCAGTGAAACTGAGGCGACTGTCACGCATGAATTAAGTATTCTTAGCTGTTTCGTTAGCTGGCTGTCATGAAGTGGCCGGGGTTACCAATTTACTGACTTTACTGTTAGATTTGTTAATGGCGAGCAACTTTATCTCAGAAAAAGTCTAATGACAAAATGAGTGACTTATGTTAGTTATGTTATGTTAGTTGCACTTGTGCACTCTGTACGCCTCCAATTCATGTCACAGCTGCTAGTTAAACAAGCTGAAAGCTCAGATTCAGCCTGCACAGTTGTATGAACACTACAGTTTTCAATGAACGAGCACATTTCACCATCAAGCAGCCAATCACAAATCATTATTATCTACAATTCCCAGTCAAATGTGATCATTACTATTATTTCCAATGATCAAATACGGATCGTTATTATTCCCATTGATCAATATCAGATCATAGTTATTTCCAATTTCCAATCACAGATCATAGTTAAGTGTTTCCAATAAGCAATCACAGGTCATAATTACTTCAAATGACCAAATACAGATTATTATTTTTCCAATGACCAATCAAAGATCATTATTTCAAATGACAAATCACATATCATAGTTATTTCCAATGACCAATCACATAGCATTATTATTTCCAATGACCAATCAGAGATCATTATTATTTCCAATGACCAATCAGAGATCATTATTATTTCCAATAACCAATCACATATCATTATTATTTCCAATATCCAATCAGAGATCATTATTATTCCCAATAACTAAATCACAGATCAGTAATATTTCCAATGACCAATTACAGATCATTATTATTTTTTTTTATTATTATTATTATTATTATTATTATTATTATTATCATCATCATTATTTTCAATGACCAAATACATATCATAGTTATTTCCAATGACCAATCACATATCAATATTATTTCCAATAGCCAATCACTAGATCAATATTATTTCCAATGATCAATTACAGATCATTATTATTATTATTTTTAATGACCAAACACATATCATAGTTATTTCCAATGACTGATCACAGTTTATTATTTTAAACAACCAAACACAGATCACTATGTTACCTATGACCAAATTTTGTAATTAAACCTAACATAAACACTCAGTCTGAGGTGCCATTTTTGTGTTTTTGACATTCTAGACGAGTTATTAGACTATTGTTATAAACCACTCTATTACACGACAGTGCTAGTAAATTCACCAATCTGACTGCTCGGAAAGGGTCTATAAAGTTTCCACAAACAAAACAGCGGCTTTGACAACAGACTCAGGGTGTATCCCTATATACAGTACAGTATACCTTATGTGCACGTTTTTTTTTTAGATATGTTATGGATGTTCTGGTTCCTTGATAACAAGCTACAGGTTTTAAGCCCTTTAAAGGGCCTGCATTTTGTACCTTAGCCACAAGTCACTGTTAGGTTAATGTTCTATATTCTTTATAATCTATATAAAGAATATCTGCCATACTCATGTACATGACTTACTATATTCAAGATTCAATTCAATTCAAGATTCAAATAACTTTATTAATCCCAGAGGGAAATTGCTTAAATATATCAAGTTATGTATAACATATGAAGTGCAGTGAATAAACAAAATCTGGCCAAGTTTTATTACTGATAACAAGTCATCCAACTGGGCAGAAAACAGCCCAATCTGGCAACATGACCGACCACAAGCGGTTAAAGCTGCAAAAGTGATTTGTAAATCTGTATAATTATTTTGCTGTGAGATTACAAAACCACAAGAAATCAAGAAAACACAGCTTTATGCCATCTTAAACAACACTTTGTCTTTTAAGTAACTGCTTCTCAGTCGTTCTGAATTGCCTCTCAACCGTAATTGTTATGTTTCATGGTTACCGCAAAATGCAACACTAACTAGCTTCTAACACGAGGCTGAACCCCAAATCCCTAGGGCACTACTTGGTGTATAGAACAAGGGATTGTACACCTTATAGAGTGCACTAGCTTTTCATTCGACTCTATTTGGGATGTAATATAGTTAGTTAGTCAGCTATTGATTAGAAAGCGTGGAATGTCAGTGTTAGTTAACATTACCTGCACATACTTTTTTAAACAGTAAAGCACAGCGTATTCCACAGCATAGTCTTATTTTCAACATAAGCACTAAATGAGCTAATGCTAACGTTAGCAAACGCCATGAAACCAATAGGAGGAATCACATATTTGTACGCCGTCTAATGACATTATGATAACAAATCAAACTTCTTAAATTCATGTCCTTACTACCCTTTTTATCCATTTTAATAGGTTTGTTTCTCTTTTCAATAAGTTATGAAGTCCACCACTTATGAAATAATATAAGATAATTTTATATAATTATGAAATAATCAGCAGAACAGAAGCTATCAGTTGCTAGGTTACCCTTTCATCTGAGTAAAAAAAGAATCGGGTAACCATCAGGTAATCTTTCTGGGTTTTTGGCTCTGAAATACTCAACATTTTCGATGTAATTATCAACAATGTCAATTAATGTTATTTCTGTTATTCTATAAATTTATTCTAACTATTAGTCTTAAATACTTTAGACTTTCACTTTCACTGCATAGCGCCCTGTCCAGAAATCCATACTACTAGTCCCAACGTTTTGTGGTCATGTTTAGTATTGAACGTTTTTTTTCTATTATTGTTTTTATCATTTATTTCTTCATCACATCGATTTATGGATTGATGAATAACTTCACATGTCAGAAAGCACCACCAGTATTAAAGCAACAGAGAGTATATTCTGATACTGTTAAACCAACATACCACAAAGTGCTACCAGTTGTTGTTGGTCTTTCAGCTGCTCCCATGAAGGTTTCGCGATCCAATGTGCACACAACTTGGCACAGGTCTTACATCAGTTTTATGCTGGATACCCTCCCTGACACAACCCTCCCATTTCACCCGGGCCTGGGACCGGCACTGCGTCCAGCAGCTGGAGTTTGGGTTTTGAGGCGGAACCGAAACCGCATGGCAGGCAAGAAACCCACCATTGAGCCACCAATGGCCCTTCAAAAGTGCTACCAGTATGTCACCATAATCAGATGTTGCCACTGACATCATGGCAGTCACGTGACTGCAAAAGGTCTATAGCAGATACTATCAGGAGCTACTGTACTTACTCACTCACTCATCGTTTATACCACTTTATCCTGTACACAGTACACTGTACACAGGGGGCCTGGAGCCTATCCCACGTTACAAGGCGGGGTACACCCTGGATGGAGTGGATCTCCATGCGCACAGAACCGAGGAGGGCATCGAACCCAGGCTCTAACCACTCAGCCAACATGCTGATCAGATCTAAATTTCATTTATTTCCTGTTTTTTTTTTTTCATTCTGATGAAACTTTTTTTTGCAATTCGAACAATATGCAACGCAGTCTATGACGTCATCTGAGTGCTTCAGCACTTTCCCCTGAAACGACATGGGAACACTTTAACTACAGGGAACGGTTTTCTTTCATCCAACTGTTGCACGTCCACAGAGAGAATGTACAGTAGAACTACAAAGCATTTAAGCACACATCATCTGAATACTTTGTTTCTTTTTTTAAATACGAACCAAAGCTTTGATCTCCCCTCTTAACGGTATTACTGAATCATTTACAGTATATCTTTAGGTTATGATGATGATCAGTATACAGTAGCTGCTTGATTGTCACAATTAGGTTTACAGCAGCTGTCAGATTATTGATTTCAGAGTGATCTATTGGTTAAAAAAACATGAAGAGTTTCGCTTATAACAGATATAACCGTTTATAACATCTTAATCAGGATCATGTGTGTTATTGCACTTACCGTTAATCAGATTATTTATGTATGTCTATGTCTATGTAACTCAAATGTCATGTTGGTCTCTCGCTAGACGAAGTGTTATAATGTCTTATCCTGTAAACTCACCCGGCGGCTCAGATGTCAGTCGCTCAGCTTTGTCCAGTTTCCCTATAGTTTATTATTCCGCTGGACATGACCGCCACCGGCTTCACGCAGACTGGCTGTGCCTTTTTTTCTCTTTCCACCCGTATTCAATAAACCCCGCCTCCTGTATCAGGATTGGCTAGTAATCATAAACGTCACGCATTATTGTTGGTTTAACACTTCATGCGTCCAATGAGAAAAGTCTACTCTCTCGCGCAGGAGGCGGGGCCGTTGGAAATACAGGTGGGGAAAAATACAACAGATAAAAATATATAGGCTAAGTGTAGCTAATGTTGCCCTCTAGTGGTGGATAGTGAATCTGATTATACGATAGGTGTTACATTTATATTGAATTAAGGTTAAAAGATATTTTTGGTTGATATTTAATCTCAAATAATCCGTGTAATAATAATAAATAATCATTTTTATGGATGAATGTTTGAACGATAAAACGATTTAACCCTCTAATAACCTTTATATTTTTGCACATTCCATATAACATATAGTTTATACAGTTTATACTTTTAAATTATACATTGTATATATTTAAGTCTTTTATCTTTTATTTTATTTTATTATACCAGTATATTGTATCAGTCATTCTTGAGAACTGGCACAATACATGTTTTTAATTTGAAAATAAATATATTATTTCTAAAAACTTAATATATATTGTTGAATTATCAAACCCTGTTTTAGAACAATATTTTGTTTGTAAAAATGACAACTTTTTTAGTGCATTACAGGATTTTTGTCAACACCATCAGATATAAAAAATTATTTTGTCTAATAATCAAGTTTTTTAACTGTCTTGCAATTATTACAAAATTCAATGCAGCACCTTTTAATAGCATTCAATTAGAAGAAAAAGTGACTTTGCCTAAGTTATTTTAAAAGATCCATCCCTGCTTTTTACCTAAAAACAGTAATGTAGTAATCCTATCAATAAAATCTTCCTTAAAGTTAAGAAATGTAATATTTCTTTAAAAATACACGATTGTGGGAAGAATTTACCAAAAAACAAAAACATAAAAGGCAAAAAGTCCTACCTGACGGTGTTGACATCTATAGTATATGTTGTTAGTCTTTCAGCTGCTCCCGTTAGGGGTGGCCACAGTGGACCATCTGCTATTTACATCTATATATAACAGAAATTCTGTTTGTTTGCTTGGGCAGTGGGCGGCGGGTGGTGCATGGCCGTGGGCAGTCATGTTGGCAGATGGTATTTGGTGTTATCAGCTTTATCCACATTATCAGCTGTGTCACAGGCGTACCTCAGCGACTGTAACAGTAGGCAGCGTCATCACTAACTTTTCCATCATGTTGTGATCATGTTACAGGCATTCCTCATTGAATGTAACAGTAGGCAGCATCGTCTGCAACGAAAACAGGTACATCAGGCTGAACTCAGGGTCAACTGCAGAGCCTCTACAGCAAGAGTGCATACGACAGGCAGAGGTAGGGGCTGCTGAAACATTAGAGCAGCTTGAGGAGCGGCAGCGAGTTGACCGCACACTCCATTCGCAGGTAACGGTAGCACACAAGCGCCAGGATCTGCACGGGTAAACCTCATTTACACTGGCAGAGCTGTGGGTAAATTTTAGTAAGTTATTAGAGAAGAGAACTTTGAAAGATGTATTGATATATCTTAATATGATAATTAAAATTAACAAAAACTAACGTTTTGCTAAAAAAATTGTAAAAAGTATTTAAATTAGTGAAATAAAACTTAATTTGAATGTATTTGACAAAACTGTCACACAATAATTTCCTGACAGTTTTGACATGTGACGGTGTTGACAAAAGTCCACATTATGCTGAAAACTTCTAAAATGAGTGTGGGAGCCAGTTTGTTTTTGCATAATTTGCTAGATGCAAATTAATGTGCTTGAAATTCAAATTCAAATTCAAATTTTATTTGTCACATACACAGTCATACACAGCACGATATGCAGTGAAATGCTTAGACAACTGGTCGTGACCTTAAAATAAAAGACTATGAATAAGAAATATATATGAAAAATAAAATAGAAAGGTAAATTTAACTAGGAAGAATAAAATAAAATATAAAATTAAAGTTAAAATAAAATAACTACAACAAAATACACAATATAGAAACATAAAACAAAAAGAAAACAGCTGTACAACGTAGGTATGGATTTATGTCATTTTTGTGGAATAAAGTTAGAATAAATGGTAAAAAAGGAAATGGTAATGTCCAGGGTTGTGCAGTCCACATATTTAAAGTGTCTCGTGCAGTGCAAATATGCTTAAAGTGATTTATTTAAAGTGGCTTGTTATAGAGTGATTTACCTAATGACCAGGAAGCGTAGTTGTGCAGTGGCCACTAGTGTAAACAAATGTCCAGTATGTCCAGACTGTGTGAATCAGTACTGTGTGGTGTACTGATTAAGAGGCCGTATCGCCTGCGGGAAGAAGTTCCTCCTCAGTCTCTCTGTGTTGGCCTTCAGGGAGCGGAATCGCTTTCCTGACCTCAACAGAAAGAAAAGTCCATTGGTCCAGCACCGCCTGCTGTAGATTGAGTGCAGGTCAGGGAGCTCGGTGCCGGATGGTGCGCTCTGCTGATAGCACCACCCTTTATAGAGCTCGTCTGTCCTGCATGGTGCTGTTCCCGAACCAGGTTGAGATGTTTCCCATCAGGATGCTCTCTATGGTGCAGAAGTAAAAGTTCCTGAGCACCTTGAAGGGCAGTCTGAAGTCTTTCAAGCGTCTGAGGTGTTGATGTGACAGGACCATGACAGGTCCTGCGTGATGTGAACACCGAGGTATTTAAAGCTGTCCACTCTCTCCACTGGGCTGTCATTTTTACGGGGGTCTGGTAGTTCCTCTCCTGCTTAGTGCTGAAGTCCTCTATTAACTCCTTTGTCCTACTGACGTTTAGAAGGAGGTTGTTCCTCTGGCACCAGTTCTCCAGATTCCCAATCACCTTCAGGTAGGCTGTCTTGTTGTTATCAGAGATCAGGCCCACCACTACGGTGTCGTCAGCAAACTTAATGATGGTGGTGGAGCTGGTAGTGGCCACACAGTCATATGTGTACAAAGAGTACAGCAGGGGGCTCAGAACACACCCCTGGGGGGCTCCAGTGCTGAGAGTGATAGAGGCTGAGACATGTCCGCCCATCTTTACTGCCTGTGGTCTGCCAGTTAGAAAATTAGAGATCCACTGACACAGAGATGAGCTGAGTCCCAGATGCTCCAGCTTGGTGGTGAGTGTGGAGGGAATTATGGTATTAAATGCAGAGTTGTAGTCGATAAAGAGCATTTTAACATAATTCCCCCTTCTAGTGTCCAAGTGAGTAAGTAATGTGTGGAGGAGAATTATTATAAAAATTATATGAAAAAAATTGTAATTATACAAAAAAATTACCCCAAATTTAATATAATGGATGTTATGGATGTGACCACAGCAGTATCAATGTCATATCTTTAAAATATAAAAAGAATAATCCAACTTAAAGAACCTGAGCAACTGAACAGGTTATAGATCAAACAGGGAGTCATAAAGGATTCTTTGGAGTTTCAGTTGACCACAAGATTGCCTCCCTTTATTTATTTAGGAATGTCTGAGGTGTGAACAGAAACTCAGGACACAAATTAAAAATTAGGGTTGAATAATTGTAGTGTATGTATTTTGTATGTTATTATTTTTAACAGCCATTAATGAAGTGGATTCAGCTTAACATAATACTTTGTACTGGACATGTTTTATCCCAGTTCTCAAGAATGACTGGTACATTTGTAAATTTTATATTTACTTCTTATTCTATTTTATCTTTTCTTTTTTTAGGTCACAAACAGTCGTATTTCCCTTATATCACACTGCGTATGGTTGTGTACGTGACAAACTGAAATTTAAAAATGTATTAAAGGAAAGGAAAATTTAGTTTCCAAAAAATGAATGTGTTTAAGGCTTCTTAACTCATTTATCATCTATACCATTTATCCTGTATTTAGGGATGCAGGGGCCCTGGGGCATTACCCAGAAGACTTAGGACAGGAGGCAGGGTACACCCTAGACTGGGTGCCTACCTACAGTATCTAGAGCACACACACTACACACACAAACGCTCATACACACATTACAGGCAATTTGGGAACACTAATTGCCGCCTGACTGGATATATGGCTTTGTTATTGATTTCGTGAACAATATTAAGACATTTCCTTCGGCTTCAGCTTTCTTCATGGCTGACAGGAACCTTGGAGGTCTGATCTGCCTTAAGGTTCAACATGTTGTCAATTCTAAGCTTTTTTGCTCACCACGGTTAAAAAGAGTGATTTGACCTTTGAATATTTCATTTTCTACATTCCGAAACAATACTGTAAAAAAAAAAAACATACATTCAGCTTAAGATAATAAATTAACAACAACAACAACTGTCAGTTACTATTTTAGGACATGAAGGTCAGCTGTTCTGGAATAGTTCTTGTGAGAACAGTATTATCACATGCATTTGCAAAACCCTTTCAAGCACCACAATGAAACCGGCTCTCATTAAGATCATTCCAAGAAAGCAAGACCAAAACTTATCTCTGCTGCAGAGGAGAAGTTCATTTAGAGTTACTAGCCTTAGAAATCACCAATTAACCTCAACCAGCACCTCAGATTAGAGCTTTACAGAACATAAGCACAGTAGCAGACGCAACTCATTAGCTCAAAAGAGATTATTGCATATTTTGGATGACTTCAGCATTGTTTTCCTAGGTAGAAAGAAATCAAATCAGGAAAGACCACAGAATTATACGGCATGTCCAAACTTGAATGGTACTTAATATACTTTTTAATATACATTATTCTAGATACAAAACTAGGTATATGTAAACTATAAAATATACTTGTATAAAGCCATTGTAGAGTATATAAATGTTTAAAAGTGAAAGAAAGTTTAGTAAAATACCAATATCTAGTTTTATTTATTTCATCTTAAAAAATAAGCCTTCCAAATCCTTTGTAATTAAAGTTAATTCACTACATGGAGGACAAACCACAAGTCCAGAAGATGGTGCTCTTGTTTTACAGAGTTTGTATTATTTACATCCTTTTTAATTTAACCCTTAAACCCAATCGTATGCGAACACATTCAAATCATTTACTATTATGCACTAAATTGCATGCCTTTATAATGATACTTAGTTACATGTTAAGGCTCCAACATGCTGTCACCTGCATTTACATTCAGGGAATTTTCCTGGTAAATATTTATTCCATGTTATTTGTCATCCTTTACAAATGGGTTGGGGGAAGAACTGACTAATCATGGTCTTAAGCCTAAACATTTCTGCAACTAGTGCATCCACTATACAAAAGGTTGAAGAAACTGCCAGGACAGATGGGTATAGAGATCCCTACACCATCCGAGCTGTTTTATCCCAACAGTCGATTCGCACCTCGGGATCTATGCACACGGAGTTTGCACGTTTTCTTCGTGCTTGGTGGGTTTCCCCCAGGTACTCCGGTTTCCTCCCTAAGTCCAAAGACATGCAGGTTAGGCTAATTGGCGTCCCCAGGTCGCCATTTTTGCCTGTAGTGTGTGAATGCTGAATGTTACTCAGAGATCCTACCATGGTCTTAAAAATGGAAATAAATATATATTTTTAAACACACGGTTCTGACCATCACCGTTGGCCTCCACTGTCTCTAGTTAAACTACAGAGGTTTCTAGATGGATGGATGGAATAAATTACATACATGTATTAATGCAGAATCGAATATTTTACTAAAATAGTGCTATCCTTCTTCTTTTCACTATAATATGATTTTACAAGCTTTGATTTTTAAAACCATACCCACAGTAAGGGTCCTCACTTCTGATTTCCTGTTTGCATTATTACAGTTGGTTTGGTTTTCATCCATGATCTAAACAAACAAAACATGTATTTCATTAAATGTAATTTATACATTTTACAACTGGCCAACACAATAAAAGTGCTAGAACCGTCTCATTTAATGTGACCTGAGTTTGCCTTCCTTTATCCCTTATTCCTCCTACCTTCCTCCCAGGGGAAAAAAAATCCCTCAACAGGTGGTGCTTTTACTAGAACCATAAGCTCTTTGAAGGTCATAAATGAGGTCACTGCTGGCCTTTAACAAAGAGAGTCAAAGAGCCAGACGGTTAAACTGTGTTTGATGTCACTCTGATGTCTGCGTGACCTGAGATCAGGTTTAATCCCGCCAATAATGACCTACTTTAGCCATATTGTAAGGGGATAACTGATCTGTGTTCTGCTCCTAATGGACGGATATAAAAAAAAAAGAAAGAAAGAAAAAGGGTGCAATGTCGACAGAGGAGGCATGATTTTGACTTTTGACTGTGATTGGCTGTGATGGATCTAACGGTGAGGGGAGTTCAGAGTTCCCAGAATATAAATACGTCCACAGTGACTTACAGTGTGTACCAGCAAAAAGAATCTCCACTTGGTTCCTTTGAAGTTCTTTTAAGGTAAGAGCCTAAGATTAAAAACACTTTATGTATATTCATTGAATAATAATAATAAAAAAAAATGAATTAAACAAAGGAGTAATATTGAATTTTATACTTGAATATAAATTTGATACATGTTGGAATGTGCATACGGTATTGAAAAAGTCTGTCTTTAAAAGTAATATGCCTTAGAGACATCCAGATCATTCTAAATGTTTAACGAACCAATTCAGGCCAAGTGGAATGACACTGAACACTTTTTTTTTTTTGTCTCTCATTCTAAAGGTTTCATCAGTGCCTAAAACCCCATTAATTAATACTTTAATTGTTAACTTTTTTAAGGCAGAGACAATGTGGATCCTTCGAAAAGTCCAAGAGAGTGCTGAGAACTTTCCACTGGAAATAAGCCGGCTTGTGTGTAAAAACTCAGAAGCGATTTCAGCCAAAGCAAATCTCTTCAGCAAACTTCACAGCAATATCCTGACACCGGACCAAATTCCTGACTTCTTCCTGCCTCCCCGGTTGAGCAGACGCTCTCTAGTTGCAGCGGAGAGCATTGTTTTACACCGCCCTGGGGACACTGGAGTCAGCTGCAGTGAGAGCTCTCAAGCAAACTCTGACACAACTCCTACAGTGATGGAGACAGATAAAACCAAGGGCACCAGGGTAGCCATGAGAGGACCAATGAAACCAATTCCATTTTCATTAAAAAACTACGAGTCTGGATTTTTTGAGAGTCCAAACACTAGGCGCAAGGAGTCGTTGTTTCACTCTTCACTTTCAAGCTACACACTTGACCGGATGACCAAAAAGGCGGTTCCAAAACTGCCCTCCATAGCACTGCTGAAAGTGGGCAGCGTTGAGAGTGACACCTGTTCTTCTGCTGACTCCTCCCCTCACAGCTCACCACCTCCGATCAGGAGCAAACATGAGATCATTTCAAAGACACACTCATCATCAAAAGAATCCCTTTATAAAGATCATTCACTCACAAACACAAATGACAAACCCAAATTTGCAAGAGATAGCCGTGTTACCCGACCTCCTTCTTCAACCTTAGCCCCTCCTCTTCAGTTTCAACTAGACATGCTACATTGTCAGGAACGACTCAATAGCGAGCACGTCCTCCTCCTCCCACGTAGGGGTTGTATTCGTCTCTCGGCCTCTCGTGCCAACATGGATGGAGATCTGTCCACCATTCGAATTCGGGTGATCTCTGTAGAAGACCTGCGTGAACCCGGTGACCCCCGGCCACTGCATTGCGGTCTTACCTTGAGCCTCAGTCCAGGCAAGCTGCAGCGGCAGCACAGCGCTGTCATCAGGAACTGTCGCAACCCTGTGTTCAACGAGGACTTCTTTTTCACAAAACCAGAAGGAGAGGAGCAGTGGTTGAATAACTTTGCAATCAGGGTGAAGGTGCTGGAGAAAAACTCTGGTCTGGGGAGGGCCGCAGTGCTTGGGGTTATCAACAAGCCACTTGCTGAGCTACTAGCACTGTAAAAGCAATACTAAAATAGATTTTTCCACCATAAAAAACTATGTGCTTGATTTGATTTTGTTGAGGGTAGAATGCTCACAATGCTCATAATACTGCCTTACAGCTCCACTATCCTGGGGTCCTGAGACCAATCCTAATCTTAGGTTATTATCTAGTATGTCCTGTATGTGTTGTTTGGGTTTCCTCTTGGTTCTCCAGTTTTTCTCTTTATCTGGTATGCTGATTGGTAAATTGGCTCTAGGAGTAAATGTGTGTGCAGCAGTTTAATTCAGGGTGTATCCAATGTTCCTGGACAAGCCTGTGTGATTCTGACCAGGGAAAAGTGTTTACTAAAGCTGAATGAATGAATAAAAGTTCACAATCAAAAGTATCAGAAGAAGAAGAAGACTGTCAACTTGCACTTCCAGGACTAGTGGTTTATATCTCACCATTTGACATTTCCAAATTGCTCAAAGTGTGCCAATGTTTGTGCTCTTGCCCTGAGTTCAAATGGCACAGTGTCCACCTCTTCGTGCCCTAAGTTTGCTAGGATATGCTCCAGGCCCGCTCCAACCCTACACAGGATAAGAGGTATACTGTAGATAATGAATGGCGAATAAAGGCTAAATCATGAATTTAATTTTGGATTATCTTTAAATTATACACGGTATAGTATTTGTTAATATTATACACCATCAATACATTTCACATTAGACAACATTTAACAGACTTACAATTAAAAAAAACGTATAGAACCTAAAAGGTTTAGTTATAGTTGGTGTAGTTAATAATTTTATGACTTTGTTTTTGTATATGTGTATATAGACATATTGCACGGGAATTCAAGTATGTTGCGTTATTGTTGTGAGAAATATTTGCTTTAGTACAACTTTTGCTATATCATGTCTGTTTTATTATGTACAAAACCATTCACCAGTCACAAAGGGTAGCTCAGTAGTTAATGCATTGGACTACTGATCGTAAGGTCCCAGATTCAAACCCCAAGTTGCCACTGTTGGGCCCTTGAGAAAGGCCCTTAACACCCCACTGCTCAGATGTACAGTATAAGGAGATAAAACTGTAAGTTACTCTGGATAAGAGTCTTCCAATGCTGTGAATTTCCCAAACATTACTTTAAATATTAGAAATAAAGAACATTACAAAGGAATATTTGTATGCCTGTAAAGAAAGCGACATATTAAATGACAGACCAGTTTTCAGATGGAAACAAAAAACCTAATGTTAATGTTTCCCAGCTGTATTACTTACAATACTGTGCAAAATGTTATTTCATTTTTTTTTCATATAAAAATTGGTCATGTAATATGTTGCTTCCTTTACAGGCATGCAAATATTCTTTTGTGGTGTTATTTACTTATTAAATTTTGTTAATTTATTATATCACGTTATGTTTGGAAATATTGTAATTTTTTTAAACATAATAATGCAGACATCAGACATGATTATCATAAAGATAATAATACTAAAGATAATACAGAGCCTAAAACTTTTGCACAGTACTCTAACTAATGTCTTATGTGCCATGATGTTTGAATTTGTATTTAAGTGCAAAGCATTAATATGAGAATGTATGCCTATATGGTGAAGTGATATACAGACAACTAGCCAAAGCTAGAACATTCATGTATTTATTCATGGATGTTTAGAAAAGTTTTCATTGTGTTTTGGGGGAGACTACGCATTTTAAACTACTTGTGTATATATAATTATAACAGATCTGTGTAAAAAAATTTGTGTATTTTGCTGTTTGATGTACATTAATAAGAAAAATTAAGTGTTATGCTTGTTTTTGCAATATGATGCAAAAAAATCACATGTAGATAAATAAAAAAACAATAAATTTAAATGTGCTTGTTGATCACTTAATAGGCTACAGCAGAAATTTCGTTAAATAGTTTTTTTTTTAATAATACGAATTTTAACACAATATGTTGTATTCCTGTAATTTGAGAAAATTAACATCAGAGAAGTTAACACAAGAGGGCAAACAAGAGCTTCATGTATTCATTGCACTAAATGACATCATTTCGAGTCGTTGAGACTAACAGTTAAAAAATTAGTAGTCTGGAATTATATCGCTTAATCAAAGATGATTGTAATTAATGTATATAGGATATCAACAGTGTTTCTTACTCCCACCACATATATGCACACACATACACACACATACACACAAACACTTATGCACACCCGCTGCAGGAGGTGGCACACGTTTGGTTGAGGGCAGCACTGAGCAAGAATAAAGACCGTCTTAATTAGTGCAATAAAACCCCAAGTGCTGCTCTAATGGAGAGATGAATGTGCAGAGGAAGCTGCAAGGGACCTTTCTGTTAACCGCTGTCAAATAGGCAATTATCACAAAATGAGTCGTGTGTGCACCTTCGAACACGCAGTAGCAGTGTCCATGAAAGATGAGCACAGCACGAATGTGTGCAAACACTTATATCAATAAATGATGGCTTAATTTCTTTGTTAGTCACAAATCCAGATCAGATGCTGGTGCTTAATATTTAAAGTTCTGCCAATGCCACTTTGGACAGTCACCCAATAAAGAAATGCAAAGTGTAACAGTCGTGTCTAAAAGACAAGGTTTTACCTTCAAAGGAGACTCTGAAGCTACTAAAGAGAGCCATGCCAAAAAGGTATCACATTAATAACTCATAAAAAGCAATCACAAGAAGTAACCTAATCTCTAATAATCGACTATATTAAATGCCATTAAAGTGGAAGTTGGTGAAGTAGAAGACCTCGCTCGGTGTGCAGAATGAAGATTGTTTCATTAGCCAAAAAGTGCAGAGAGTGAGAATTATTGTAACCTCATCTATTGTCCAGGTGACCTCTCTTCATCTTCAGCTGGATGAGGTTTTTATTGGTGCTAAAGTGGGCATGCAGGGGACACATGGCCAGGACTGGAGGCCAGCGATGACAGGAGAGGACCATGGGCCTTCCCTGAGATATACCAGCTGCTGGCTGTAGAGGGAACGGCTGCTGTGCATGAATCACACGCCGGATCCTGGCTGGTCTATAATATCATGCTTCAAGTTTAAGAATGAACAGGAAAACAAAACAGAAAGATAACATTTGAAATGATCAACATTATTGCATTTATATTCTGATTAATTATGGTTTAAAACAAGTTGTCCACGATATTCCTGGTGAACAAGGTTGCTCACTTTACCTAAATGTTCCTCCTCTTCTACAGACCTTTGGCATTTTTTTTAGGTGTGTTATGTTAAATGTATTGTGTTGATTGATTGGTAAGCATGAAACCCTAAAATTAACAGGTAGAGGCTAGTAAGCCTACCATCATACATTTGGAGCAGAGTTTCTTATACGGTACAGTTGTGAAGAATACAAATGAACCAGAGTGTGCTAAATAGCCTCTCTGCTTTAAAATATAGACTTTTACATCTACATTATGTATATAATGTGCATATTGCATTGTATGCAAGCAAAATCAGTAAATCAGGATAAAAAGAAGTTCCTGTGTACATTAACTACAGAATGTTAGATTCTGTCTTTATTTCTAATTGTCATTGACTAAATAGTTGATTGATGGATCAGGAAGCAGGACGTGAAAGGAAAGCACTAAGCAATAGGCATTAGAATTGTCCTAGAATGACAAAACCAATATCAAACAAGACTAAACAAGAAAGATCAAAGTAGTTTAAGTAAAATAAAATGTAAAAAAAAAAACAAAGCTCTTTATGACTATGATGAGCAAGAAAGTATCTCAGCATATTCAGCATGCTAAACCACGAGGTGGATAGGCTTCAACTAAAGAAGGTCACATTGTGTTCTTCTCCTGTCAGCCGACAACAAGAATCTGAGGCTTCATTATGCAAGGAGTCACCAAAATTAAACAGTTGAAGATTGATAAATCAGCCTTACGCACAATGGTCAGGCTTTAACCTTCTGTGTTTTGTAAGACTGTATGTTCTCCCACACCACCCCACTTCTCTGCTTCCTGCACTGGGTTCAAAACACTGATGCTCCCCTACAAAGCTAAAACGGCCCAGCACCTATTTACCTCTCTGATACCCTGCACTGCACCACAGTTCCTCCAACACAGACCCGACTGGTCTCCTCATCTCTCAGGGATTGAGGAAGACATGCATGTAGACTGTTCTTTGTTTTATCAGCTTTATCAATGTCCTTTAGATGTCTGTACAGTCGAGTCACTGTCAATCTTTAAATGATGACTAAAGACATATTTGTTTCTAAGATATTTGGGTACCCCAAACTTTTTTCAACAATTCAATGGGTCTATATATATCTGTTAGTTATATATATATATATATATATATATATATATATATATATATATATATATATATACAGTGGTGGGATAAATCTTATATTTCTTTTTTTAGGTCACAAATAGTGCAAGCATTTCACTACATATCATACTGTGTATGGTTATGTAGGTGACAAATAAAATTTGAATTTGAATATTATAAAGCTTTTATAAAATATTATAATGATTTCCAAAGCAAAGTTTTTCCAAAAGTAAAGTAAAACATTGGAATGATGAACTCAAAAGGTACAACAACAACAAATTAAGTACTTGTTACATGTACCTTACAGCACAGTGAAATGATTTTTTCGCATATCCCAGTTAGGAAGCTGGGGTTAGAGCACAGGGTCAGCCAGGGTACAGCGCACCTCTGGAGCAGATATGGTTAAGCGTCTTGCTCAAGGGTTCAACAGTGGCAATTTGCCAGTGCTGGGGCTTAAACCCCCAACCTACCGTTCGGCACTGCCACTTAGCTCCAAAGTTTCATTCTAAATTATTGAGTTATGTTAGGTATACATTGTAGGACAAGTATAATAAACCTAGCTAGCTGAATAACTGGTCCTATGCTTACTGAGAAAAAATATTCTAATATAATGGATGTTTCACTAGTTTCTCTAAAAATATAGTATTTTTTTTAATAATTTGAATTATAAGTAAGCATACTCCTTATACTTTAGAATGTTTATTTATTTAATCCTACGCTAAATTCAAAGATATTCATTAGAATTCAATAGAAAGTTTTAACTGCCATAATAAGGAGATGTAGCAGTTGGTTGTTATTATACATTTTCTCTTTGAAGTGTGCTAATACTATTTAGCGCACTGTAATGTAAAAATGAGCTAAATATTGGGTTATGGTTCCAGGCCGTGCTACATCACTGAGTCCGGATCTCTAAGTGCAGCTTTAACCATCGGCGCAAGCCTAATTTCTGAAAGCAGCCGAATTAAACAGTGAATCTATCAGTGCAATTATGTGTTTTAAGCAATTAAGATAATATCTGTTGCAATATTACCAATCTGCACCAAATTTACTGCCTGGCTGACGGAATATAATGCTGTACTAAGTTTCTGTGCTGTTTCCGATGATGAGAAACCTAATGAATTAAGCTGCTCATTATGAACGAAGGGTCTTTCTGATCATTAAGACAAGCGCGTAGAATGTGTCACCTCCGCCCTGTCGAAGTCGGCGTAATTAAAAATAATATCTCATATCCGATTCATGCTGTCAACAGTCGTCGGAGCACCAGATTCACCATGACCTCATGTCCATTTATCATCATTGTCAGATAATTAATATTGAAAAGATTTTATATGCAAAAGTGTAAAAAAAAAAAAAAAAAAAAAAAGAAGTGTTTCTTGGGCTGATCATCTACATTGTCGAGTCATAAGGATTTTGCAATTTGACCACATATTTAATAAAGAAAAAAGTTTGTTCTGCTACATACGTTGTTATTTAATTAGATATGAATGTGATTATATACCGTATCAAATGTATTACTGTACAGTAAAAGCAAGACAGATGAGGGGCGTTCAAGTCAAACCGGGACTTTTAAAATGAAGACATAAAACCGATTGACATTAACAGAAGACATCAAGCACAGTGCGGTGATGAGAATCTTAAGCCACAGTAAAACATCAGAACGGTGCAAGCGTTTTAAATAAGAACGTACGTCCACGAACGACGTGATCCCGGCCGAAGTAGATCAAAGTCTATTGCAGTTCGTTTCAGTAAAGATTCAGCTCCTGATCCTTAAAAAAACCAACGGATGACTTGTCTCCAACTTGCAGAAGTGTTGCATCTGTCTGTGGGAACCAGACACACAATCATTTACAAACACCACTTGTACATTACACAGAATTATTGCCACATCCCCTGTACAGTCCAGACCTCGCTTTAAGCCATTTCCACATGTTTACATGTTTGGGCCATTAAAGGAGTTCCTGGAAGGCCAGCATTTCAGACATGAAGCAGGTACTGTAGTCTGATCATGGCTCCAGCATACTGAGAAAACTTTCTACACCTTGACTGTAGATCTTGGAATATTGACGGCATTAGTGTATTAAGGGTTTATATAAAGAAATAAAGGGTGTTTTTATTCTTAT
The DNA here is from genome assembly GCF_024256425.1 of Clarias gariepinus. Taxonomy (NCBI): domain Eukaryota; kingdom Metazoa; phylum Chordata; class Actinopteri; order Siluriformes; family Clariidae; genus Clarias; species Clarias gariepinus. The sequence goes on along the minus strand of NC_071108.1, from coordinate 29,636,519 downwards.
ATCTGTATTCTTTTATTCTGCACAATCAAAAGTCCAGGATTGACCTGAATGCCCACATAGATAGATAGATAGATAGATAGATAGATAGATAGATAGATAGATAGATAGATAGATAGATAGCAGGTTCATCCTCATCAATATTGACTAAGCTGGACACTGTGGGTGTAGTTTTCACCTCACTCGGCCACTTGTGCATCTAAATTATTTGTTCAGCGGGCAGGTTCGGTACACTTCCGGTGTGAGTGTGTGTGTGTGAGGGTGTGCGTGTAGGTGTACGAGTGCGCCTTTGCCATGCTAAACAGTCACACTCTCAATGGCTTCCAGACTGCCAGCTTTTGTGCTCTGAAGAGGACCAGCTTGTGAACTTCAAAGCTGAAATTATGTCAAGACCAAGGAGACAAAACGACTTTATCAAACAGCGGCTTTTGAAGTCATGGAGGTGCTCAACCTTGTGGTCCTGAGTCCTTACCAGCAGTCATCAACTCACCAGTGAATATATGCATGCGCTCACACACACACACTCAGTAGTCTTGTGATCTTTAAAGGAAGGTCACCCGTCTTAAATGCAGCATGCTTGATAAATACTGATATTTCTGCATGTAAACATAGCCAGATTTTATTAATGCACATATTTATAATGTGAAAGCCAAAACAGCAAGTATGTATTTATGCGTATATAGGGTCTTTGCAACAAATTTCTATATTGCTCGGAAATTCATAAAAATCTCCACGACTTAATTCATATGAAAAGTTATGAATTACAAAACGGTTAAGCTGTAAAAACTGGGTTAGCTTATTTACTGTTTTTATTCATTTAATTTCACTAGTTCTCTAGTTTTGTTAACAGTAACACACCTGGTCAGTTTTTACTGTCATTTTGAAAAAGCACATTAAATTAGATCCCTGGAGCAGACAACATGTGATTTATCAGTTAATTGCAGTATTTTCATTCTTTTCATTTTCTATTACAAAGTTAACCTGCAATTATTATTTGCAAAAGTGTAAGAATGAGACTTAAAATCAAGGTAATCTGAAAGGCATTGTGAAAAACAGTGGCTAAAAAATATGCTAGTTTACAGAGCGCTAGTCAGTAGTTTATATTAAAAAAAAACACCATGATAAACTCACTTTTATTGCCTAAAACAGTAAAATAAATGCTAAAACATTTGGATGAAATTAGCTAAGCATTGTTAGTGAAACCAACAGAAGCTAAAACAGCTAACTACGTAGCTGGGCTTGTGCTCGGTAGGAAAAACATGCTAGTCTCATAGCTAACTCAAACAGCAAATTCAAAATAGGTTAAACAAATACTGTACTGTTAGCTTTGCTGTTTGATAGGTTTAAGCTAAAAAAAAAATTCATAGTAATCAATTTTTCTGTTATCAGCTGATGTGTTTTTATTAGCATACATACTATTTTGTGCTATTTAGCATTATTCTGAGTCTTCTGTAGCATCTGTAGGAAGAACAGAAGGTTAAACATAAAATAACAAATCCATTTAAGAAGCCACAATGGAGTGTTTGTACTGTAGCACTAGTGCTGAATAATAGCACTCACACAAAACCATCTATTTGCTTCACCCTTTAAAATAGTGCCTTTTTTTCCTCCTCTGTTCTTTTTGCAATAGTTTCCTGCACTTGTTTCTGGTCCAGTCGTGAAAATGTGAAGTCTTGCCGCATTCCTGTTTCTGTCAGCTTCTTTAACGTCTCTGTGCTTGACTAGGATTCTGCCTCACCTTGCTTTGGAGAAATGCAGCATGCTCATATATATTGGAATGATTCTATCATCTACTGCTACTGGCGAACAAAATGAGACAATATTTAGCATGGAATTGTTAAAACACGATGGATAATTAGATATTTTTTCTTCTATTAAGAAACAAAGATTAGAATTAGACTCAGATTAGAAGCAACAGGTTTTTGCCGATCTTAAGCCGAGGTCATCTGAAGGCTATTCATAGAGCAGCAACTGAATTATTCTTATAATTAATAATTTATGTTTATGGTTTAATCTGAATTGAGTATTAAAATTCACATAAAGAACTGATATGCTAACAGTTTCCAAAAAAAAAAAAACAGCCCTGAAATCATTATATTCCCATTACAATATATAAAAACTAATTATCAAAAATAAATAAATATTTCCCACAAAAATCAGTGTCATTAACCATGATTAAAAAGACACATGCAGATATTCTCACATCTGCATCCATTCTGCTTTGAGTTCTGTACTTTTTAATTTTCAGGATACAGACATTAGAACAAATCGCACCCAGACTATGGGGTACACGACAAAAAAAATAAAGAAAAGGAGTCGACATTAAATCAAATTAGATTTATTTTAGAAAAAAAAAAGGTGTCATTATAAATATTTTAGGGGAATACTGATATCCCCAAAACATCTCATTTGAGTTCCTTATCTATTCCAGTTGTACCACAATAAATCATTAAATATACTACAAATATACCATTCCCCATACTGTATATTAGGCAATTCAATTTAGCTGTGGAATTAAGGCTGTTCGAAAGACGAAAACCCATATTTAACACAAGCAAGGACCTCATTAAAGTAGTCCTTACATGTTTTTATGCACATCACTGAACACTTACATGTCTGTACATAAAACATTTCAACATCTTTCATTCTTCTTCTTCTATTTTTTAACAGCAATTTCACATTATAACTTTGGGTTCATTTAATGACAGCGTTTCTTCCCAACACAGTGCATTCCAGAAGAGCATCTTTACAAAGGCAATCATGCATGCCAGGCATGCTATAATGTGTACAAATATTATTCAATATGCGTTAAATTGATTTGACTTTATACAATTCAGTAGCACAGATTTACAGAATACAAAAGTTGTTTTATACAGTCAAAAGGGAGTCGAAAGAAAAGCAGAGACAAAGCCTAAATCAGGCTCCTTGAATTTATAAATAATACAAAAAAATTCTCAATAAACACAGACAAAGTTTTGTCGTGTTTCACGATGATTGTTACAACACGTATAGAGACTACCTGCAAACAGCCTACCTAAGTTTTGCAAGGGAAGTGCAATATGCAAATTAAACAGTATGTATTTTATACAGAAGAGAGAGAGAAAAAGAGAGAGAGAGAGAGAGAGAGAGAGAGAGAGAGAGAGAGAAAGAAAGAATACAATGCTATACAAGGTTATCAGCACCTAGGAAGCATCTAAGTTCACGATAAAAGGAAACAAAATGTCACACTCCATGACATAAGATCTGTCTCAGTCTCTTGTGGTTACTTGGTATGGAATAGTGTCCAAAGCATGCAGCAGTACATACCCTCACATCACGACACTCTTACTGTACCGCTTTAATTTCAGGACTGCAGCAGAGAGGGATGAAGCGCTCCGGTTTTGTCCTCCATCAGATCTGTTGCTTCTCTGTCCATCCGGGTGCAGAGCTGAGCTGACCCTGGTGTCAGGCCACTCAGAGATGGCACAGCACCTAGTGTCGGCGTGGGCTTAATGGGAACAGGCACAGCAGGCATGTTAGGGCTTCCTGTGTGGTGGTACAACCCCTTGACTGCCACCCCAAATGGTGGATACTCAGATGAGACAGGGGTTGATTCAGAGAGCACACCTACGTGTGGCCACACAGAGTTAACCACACTGGGTACCGAGTAGCCCAGGTGATGCATGACAGAGGCGATGGGCAGCCCACCTGCCATCACCCCCTTGTAGTCTCGTCCGATCAGGCTCTCGATTGCAAATGGGTGTTTGAAGCCTCCGCTTTGCCCACCCCCCAAAGCGTAGCTCTGGAAGTGGGACAAGCGCCCAACGGTGCCCAGGTAGTCTGGATGCCCCATACTGAGTTTGTTGGCATGCTGGTGCGCATGATGTGGGTGATGATGCTGGGCGTGAGGGTGGTACGGGTGAAGGATGGGAGCACTCTTGCAGGCGCTGTGCTCCATACGAAGCACCTTGAAGCGCTTGCGGCGACGCAGGAAGCTGCCGTTCTCAAACATGTCACCGCAGTCCGGGTGCAGCGCCCAAAAACTGCCCTTGCCAGGCTGGTCTGGGCGCCGAGGGATCTTGATGAAGCAGTCGTTGAAGGAGAGGTTGTGGCGGAGCGAGTTCTGCCAGCGCTGTGTGTTCTCACGGTAGTACGGGAAGCGGTCCATGATGAATTTGTAGATGTCGCTGAGAGGGAGCATCTTCTCTGAGGAGTTCTGGATGGCCATGGCAGTCAGAGAGATGTACGAGTAAGGAGGTTTCTGGTCGCTGTAGGAGTTCTTGCCTGGCCGAGGCATGGCTTTGAGTGATCTTGGGTTTCTTTTTGTAGAATATCTGAGCTATTAGCGATGTCAGTGGGTTTATTTATTTTGAGAAGTCTTCCCGTTGGAAAAAAAAGACATCCATCATTAGGTCCAGTGCATCTACAGTATGTCTGGCCTGTTTATTGCTAAACGTAAATCTATTTCTGACATTTTTTTTCCTCCAACAAAAAACGTGGAAAATAAATAAATAGAATAAAATAAAATAACGATCAGATTAATTCATAAGGCGCGTGAAGAAAAAGATGACGCACACGGTCGCTATTTGAAAGACTTTTGAAAGTTACCTTGTGCGCCATGGGCTCGTGCCTCCTTGCGCTCGCGCTCTCGCTCTCTCTCTCTACGCGTGCCAAGCGCCTGAAGCTGCACTGACGCCGAGCCGCAGCATCACCACAGCCCGACTTTTATGCGCTCGTCGCTCCACGACCCTTTTCGTAAGAATATTGGAGGTTCCGACCCCCTGAGAGTCAAGGGGGGGAAACAGGGGGAGGAACCAAATTTATATGCACTTATAGGCAACTTCATCTGTGCCAATCGGAGGGCGTTATTATTACGCGCGCCGGCAAATCACGACTCTAATCATGTTAATGCGCCTCAGGTTAAATCATGGCGTGAACAATATAACTAAACATAAAAAAAACACACAACACACAAAACATATAATAATATTGCTTGAAATATATACATAGCATAAGATTGACAGAGTATAATAATAATAATAATAATAACTTTAATTTTTTATATAAATATAAACATAATTGTGTATTAATTTTGTGGGTTGTTTAGTAAAATAAGAATGAGTTTCAAACTCTATTCCCGTCTCCATTCGGGTTTTAATTCCCCTTAAAAAAATTATAATAAAAAAATCTTATATAGATCTTTATCAAGTGTTTTCTGTAGCAATACAAATCCAGTAAGACTGACAGCAACTGCTAAACTGGCCCAATAAAATCCTTTAAAAAGAAAACTGACATTTCATTTAAAAGCAATCACTGAAATAATATGTCCAATAAAATTAACAGTTAAAATGAATAAATCCAGCATTTAACCTCAATTATGTCAGGGAAATAATGGAGGTGCCTATAAACTTTCTCAGTCAGTCGTTAAACTCTGGATACAGAGGCCAACTTAAATGGAGTAGTAAATGATTTTTTTTTCTTGTAGTACCAGTGGTTCACTTGCTCATGATGCATAATTTGAGAGGAATCCTTAACCCTCTAATTCAAATCGTCTAATTGGCAAAATTAACAGATTTAGAAAAATCATTATTTTGCTATTTAGTGTAACAGAAAGATCTTGATTATAGAGGGTGAGCCAAAATTTTCGGAAATACAAGCTTTTAATAGTTTTTTAAAAGCCTGTCCAAAAAAATTTTTTTTTTTTTTTTTTAAATACTGCACATATTGGTAAGTATCCGTGTCCAGGCTTCTCCATCATCCCATGCGCATTAACGCAAAAAGCTGAATGATTTAATTCTAAAGACCAATCAGTTCTGTTCTAGTCTACTATATTGTCCATTTGTCCGAGACTATTAATAAGATCAGTCTTCAGAGTCCCGACGCCTGTAAACAGTCTAACAAAAGAGCCGGAGATCCTCGGACACGAGCGGCGCGTCCCCGCGGGTCGGGGAATACATTACATTAATTAGGCCTTCCGTGATTTACCTTCCTGAGAGAGAGAGAGAGAGGTCCGACGAGAGGCTATAATTAAAAGCGGACCGATTAGATTATGTGATGAATATTCACAGTGATGTCAATTAATTCCATCAGATCTCTCTCATTATGGTCCTGAAAGTGTTTTAATCCTTCAGCAGCTTAAAGGGTCAATCTGTGAACAAGTGTCCTGACACATCTACGCCCATTGTTAACATATTCCCCATATATGAATAACAAAAACTAAACACTTTTGGCACCTATCCACATAACCCTGAGGTTTGTGTTGATTACTAAGTTTAAGTGTTTTTTATTATTAATATTCTTAGGAGATGCACATCTAAAATATCACATATTGTTCCTCAAGACATGATGCAAGTTTAATTACTTTGCCTTAATCAACATGTTTTATTGCATTTATAGTTTTATTTACTTGCAAATCTTATCACTAATATTTTGCATCCTAGTGCATTTCTCATTTTAAAACCTTGTCAGGTCAACCTTTTCCAAGTTCTTGAAAACAAGACTGAATGCACTTTCAGAAAACAATGGATACCTTTAAAGCTTTAAGGTAATTATGGTCCAGGTATGTGGTTTTAATTATATATTTTATTATCTTTTTTTAAATTAATAAATACATTTAAATGTTCACTATATACTCTAAATTATGAAATGATAGATTTAAAAGATTATTATTATTATTATTATTATTATTATTATTATTATTATTAATAATAATAATAATAATAATAATAATAATAATAATAATAATTATTATTATTATTATTATTATTATTATATGGTGAATCTAGAAAAGTTTAGGACTGCTTGTTTGTTGAAATTACACTCTTGGAAGAAAAGGGTACAAAACTCTTTCCTTGTGCTCATTCCTTGTCACTGCCATAGTATCATCAAGCATATGCAAACATGCAAGGGGTAAACAGACTCCCATAGATTTATGATAAAAATGTATGCAGTAAAATCTGCTACATTTTTGAGCAAGTAATGTCTAGATATAAATCCATTATTATTATTACTGTGCTGACTAAGAGCAAAAACTCCACTACACATAGAACGCATTTAGAGAGTCGTTCTGAACAGATCTTCAGAAAGCACAAAGCTCTTCTTTAACCAGGTGACCAGCTTAACCAGGTGACTCCACTGACTTTTTACTTCTTCTTCAAATTTCTTCACTTCGAGGCATGCTTAAAGTTGGGGATATTCCAATCTGAAAAAGAGAAAGCAACTAGCAGTCATAAAAAGATGACATGTTTTGTTGTATGCATTTTATCATAAAACTATGGGTGCTTACTGTACTTACTTCTTGCATATCTGTGTATACGATACCATCAGGTGGATGTCTTTAGTACCTTTAACATGTTTTTTTCTCTTTTTTCCCCTAAAGGTTCACTATATCCATATTTTCAGAATAAAGATACATATTAAAGAAACACAAGACTATGCCATTGACATTGAAAATACATGCAACAAAGATGGCTCCCATGTCCAAAACAGACAGATGCATTTTTGCACCTTCATACAGTTCTTAATCTATTTCATGAAGGCGCATCTAGAAAATGTAAAAGTTCATATTATGTACACTTGCAGAAAAAAATGGTACTGAACTATATAGTCCCTTGCCTCTGCAATAGTACAGTACCATCAAGCACTATGGTCTTATACCTTTCAGTATTTTTTTTACTTAGAATAGTACAGTCTTACTCTATAAAGTAATCATGATCCTTTTGTGTACCTTTTTCCCACTGAAGAACAATGCATATAAAAAGTGTAAAAGATATCACAAAAGAAAGATACTGGTGTACAATAATACCAGTCCATAAAAGTCCATCAAAATATCATTCTTTATTTACTTTTACTGGTTGAACCTGCTTTTGCAGACAGATGCTAGCTCTCAAATCTTGGAGTAATTCTTAATCCAACAAATAAAGCGACATCTAGAAATCTAAAATCATGGATTCAGGTTTTCAGGGTTGCACAAGTAAATTAATAAAAAAAAATAAAAAATTTTTTTTCAAAATACATAGCTAATAATTGTGAACAAATGTAATATAGATGAGTGTTAACTTGCACCATCATTCACCACAAACCTAAAAATAAAGCCTTGTTTTTGATTATGTTGATAATGGACAAAACTGGCATGCATACTGTTAATGCTGGCATAGAGCTTGATTTAAAAAATATGTACAATTATAAAGAATATAGCAGCTAACAGGCTAGGTAGCCTTACATAACAGTAGATACCAAGCAAACGTTTGCATAATATGTAATCTGAATAATTTTCTTTAATAGTAAAAGAGTTAGAAAGTTTTGAACAAAGTTTTGATTTGAACTAATCTCTTGTTTTAAAAAGTGTTATATGTAACTTTTAGGAATGTCTGAAGTAGTCCACATCTTTAAATAGCTAGATATTACTAACAGATTGTTGTGCTAACTAACTAACTACTGCTAATTACAGTATTTATTCTCAAGAATAAATACTGTAATATTATGTAAAATATCTGCATGCTGGTTTATGTACATTACTATACACTACGTGTGTAATATCTATCCAAAAATGTAGTAAACTCCTCAGTATAGTTACTACATAGGTAACTACATTAATGTCTAACAGAAACTTCATGCTAATATGACTTGGAACACCTATTTGTTGTGTAAACATTATGGCCATGGCAAAGAAAAAAAAAACATTTTGAATATTCAATACTGTTCAAAAGCCTTGAGCCAACCCTCATTTCTTTATATTTTGCTTCCAAAGAGACAGACTTTCTAGTATTTTTAATGTAATCTTAAGGAATAGTTCTCCAGGCATTTAGGCTCTCTGTACTTGACCAGTTACAGAGGAATGTTTTTTTGTTTGTTTGTTATGCCACACAGTGACCTTTAAATCATTCAAGCATAAAAAACTATCTAACTTAAGGCATGAACCAGTGAGAAAAATGCAGATGTGCAGATGATGACAGATGATCAGGCTGGTGGCTAGATACTGGTGATGCTGAATGCTGAGAGGTCGGAACAGATGAGAGGGGAAATAAGGTTGCTGCTTAAGTCGTTACATAAACAACCAATGTTTAGATTGTATATTTACTTTATTATGAAGACTTTTGCACAGTACTGTACACAGTTATTTAGTATTAGTATTATGATATAACAATAGCTGTAAATAAGTCATGGCAGCATATTTGCAATGTGGGTTTCTTTTTTTTCCAAGACATGCTTTACTTACTGTATTTGGAGGTACAAGACTAACAATGCTAACTACAAGTGGTAGAAGCATGACCACCAGTTAGCATAATGTAAAGCTGATACTGAAATCATAGTGGATTTGTGTTGGGTTAGCTGAAAAAAAAAATCAATCAGTTTTTCACTTAGTTAGTTATTAATCACTTTATTCTGGTCATTGCTGTGGTGGAGCCGGAACAGATTGTGGACATAAGGTGGGGAATACCTTTTAGATTGGACTACCAATCTATCACGGCACCACAAACACATTTTTACACACTCCTTTATAACTAGGAGAAATCTAAAGTAGCTAGTGTACCTACTGGCATGCTTTGAGAGATGGAAAGAAACTGGAGATAAAACGATTAAATTAAAATTAAAACGATTTATTATTTTTGCCATACTTGGGAAAAGGCAGGGGTAGTTGGACAGTAAAATCTTGGCTTACCTGGGTGTGTTGCTTGCCAGCATGGGCCACGTGTTTTGTAACATCGTCAACATGCATTTTTAGATCGCCTGAAGGTCCACTATATTTTTTCATAAAACTACCCAAAATATCATTCATAACTTTTGAATTCATGGTTAGAATAGAGCTGTGTCTCTAAGATAGTATTACTGGTAAGTTAACTTTAATAATAGTCTCTGTTAATTTATTAAAATCTGTAAGAAGTCATGCATGTCAATTTCAGCACCATCTGCAATTAACATCCAGAAGTAAATAGTTAACAGTGAGACTAATATGTAAAACATCATCCGTCGCGCTTCGTCACTTATCATAGGTTCCTCTGTAGGGATCCACAGACTTATGCAATGCACCATAGATCTATTTTTAAGTAACTGGTGTTGTTTGAGCCCATGCTGTATCATATCAATTGCTATTTTGTTACTTTATGTAGCACTTAAGTCTTAAGCGCTTTGTTGTTACACTGAGGCTAAGGAGTAAGAGTCTGCTAGAGACACAGCAAGCTCTGGTTTCAAATCAGTGATCCATAGCAAAAATCGTAGCTCAGTGGTGGCTGGGGTAGCTCATTGGTTAAGGCGTTGGACTAATGATCAGAAGGTTCCAACCCCAACACCATTAAGTTGTCACCATCAGTGTTGGGAGACGGTACATTTTAAAGTAACTAATAACATTACAGAATTACCGTCTTCAAAAAGTAATCAGTTACATTACTGCATTACTTTCTGATAAAAGAAATAACTAGTTAAAGTACTTTTCCATTGCAGAAAATGAAAACTCCTTCGTAATTTCTCATGCATGTTGTTTTAGTCAAGACCTTTATATTTATTCTACCATCATCACTCAGCGAAATTTGGCCCATAATCTGTTAACTTATACCCCTATCTCATCTATGCGGGTTCGCGTGAAAGCGGTATGAATGGTTCATTATGATTCTCTGTGACTTTTGCCACTGTGATTAGGTTTCCATCTTTCTGTGCGTCGGTCCTCGCATATCAAACTGCATAGGTGAGATAAGGGTATAACAGCAAGAATAACAGAGTTATCGGGGGCAGGGCTTGTAGGACGACTTTCACACACACGCACACACACACTAATGGATTGGGAATGATTGCTGTCTGGCTCACAGATTACATAAATTGTCTGAATAACGGATTACATTTTTGAAAAAATAACTAAATAACTAAGTACTTAAATGGCCGACCTAACGCGTTATATTACTCGTTACATCAAAAAGTAATCCAAGTACTCTAGCGCGTTACTTTGTAACGTTACACTCAACACTGGGCACCATTGGGCCCTTTAGTAAGGCCCTTAATCTTAATTCTCAACTGTTCAGTTGTATAAGGAGATACAATACAAGTCGTTCTAGATAAGAGCATCTGCCAAATGCTGTAAATGTAAAGCATGTGGAATCCAGGTTAAAATTGATAATAGGACTGACCTGGTGAGTCTGGAGCTGTGACAATCGATATAAGGTATATTTCAAACCTTGCACTTTATCATTTTTTTTGTATTTAAAAAAGTATAATGCATATAGCAGTGAAGCCCATTTCGAAGCCAAAATCGGTTAATTCAATACAAAGAAATGGTATTTAAATACAAATTTGCTAGTCTAAGTTACTTAACATATGGGGTTAGGTGTACAGTAGTTTTCCTGATTCTAACTGGGTTTCCATTAATTGTTGGCTACCAGTGCAAAACCAAGCAGCAGAACTCAGAGACCAGACATATGGCGTAGAGGTGAGTGGGGAATTCGTGTGAAAGTGATGTTTCCCTAAACAACTCCTTTAATATGTTGTGGGAGTGTCAGACTTAATACCGAGGGCTCAAAGTAATTATTTCTCACTGAACGTGATCTTTTTTTTTTTGTTGCCGCAAGAAACCTTATGATCTAAATGCATTAATTATTTAAAAATTAAACAAAAACAGCCATCATGCCACCTCGGTAGAGTTGTCCCTTGACAGGCGAGGAGCGTGTACAACATGCTTTAGAGGCGGCACGGCGCTGCCACGCGTGTCACGGTGAGGCCCGGCGAGGAGGAGGATGATGATGATGATGATGATGCGGGCGCGTGCCTCTGTGATCTTGTTGTTGTCGTGGGTTTTTTTTTTTTTTTTTAGATCAATATTAAACATTCTTCCCCACAAAGCGCCGTGTTAAGTAGACGCCACGCTGCTGATACGCATAAAGAAATTAATTAGACGAGGTTTTTTTCCCCATTCAACTCCTGGACAAATAACTACTTGTAAAGCGCACCTTCTGGGCATATCGAGCATATGCTTGGAATTATCCTTAATGGACTAATTACATAAATTACTCGTTAATTTTACAGCACATCAATTATAAAAGATATATCAATTAATTTTGCATAAATTAAAGGGCTGAACGTGGCAAAAAAGGAAAGTGGGAGATGAGCGCGCGAGGAGGGGGGTCTGTTCTGGGGCCGCGAGGCGAAGTACGTGCGCGCGAGCGTGTGTGTCTATGTATGTGTGTGTGTGTGTAAGGGGGGTGTTCGTCTGTTTGTTCCAAAGATGCTAATAATTATTTTTGCAGCTCTGGGCAAGAGACTGCAGCTCTCAATTTTTGGAATAGGACGTGAAGAAACCCGCAATCAGAGAGACAATAATAATGGCTCAGACCCCTCAGTAAGCGATCACGAGGCATTGAAATCAATTAGAGTGGTCCTGATGAGAAACTGAGTTCAAAGCGACTTTATGATTCATCGATACCGATTAACACGGTGACACAATTAACACACTTTACCCCTCCAAAAGGACATGACGTGTCAAAAGGCCACGAATCTTCCATGCATTCCATTTTAAATGATTTTTAGCATCATCAAAAATTTCACACAGATCATTTAGGCTACATTATTGCCATCCTATAGATTATGGATTATAAACGAAGAAAATTAAATATGATACAGATCTGTGCCACTGGAGCTGAGAGGGATCTCTCACAATTGCTAGATAAATCTGCACTTGATCTTCTGCTTTCTGTCTCGCAGTCGTTAGTTAGTTTGACTTTTGTGCTTCAGCTTGTTGATCGATACTCTTCTCCTAACTGAGCCACATCAACACCGCATGCATGCTATGTTCAGCTATTCCACTCCCACTGGGGAAAAAAAAAAACACAAAAATTTCAGGTAATATCACTGAAATTTTGAATGACATTTACTCACAAGTTTGAAAATCTCACACAAAAAAAATCACAATCGAAAGGTAAACAATTGTGAAGAAATAATTTGCAATTACAAGGTAAAAAACAAAAAGTTTAGTAACATTAACTTGATCTGAGGACAAAAATTAAAGCTGCGTAAAAATAGCTTAAATTTATAAAGTCACACGTAAGTCATATTTACTGTTGAATTGTGGGATAAAAATTTAAAGTTGTGTTTAAAAACCTTAAGAAAAGTAAATTTCTGTGAAATTGTATGAAACCAAAATATTTAACAAGATAAAAAAAGTTACAATTTAGTGATATTAACTCAATTTTTTTAATTGTGTTCTTACAAGATAATAAAATTCACAATCTTCATTTTAAAAAATCAAAGTTGTGTAAAAAAAAAATAATTTGCAATAACAAGGTAAAAATTTAAGTTGGATTCATTTGAAATTCCGAGGAAAAAGTCCAAGTTATATGAAAATAGCTTTACAAAATTTAACAGTCACACTTTTAAAGAGAATTTAAAGTTATAAAGTGTAGATAAGGCTAAAAAAAAAAACGTCATAGTTAAACTACATTAACTCACAATTCTGGGAATAAGTAAGTTGTGTGAAATTGTGCAAAACTCAAATTTTTACTTACAGTTTAGTGATATTAATGCATAAAAGTTGCATGAAAATCACTTGCGATTTTTGTTATACAGTATATGTCACATTTTATTGATGTTACCTTTTTTTCTTACAATTGCAGGTTAATATCACTCACACAATTGCGACGGCAAAAACAATCTTCCATATGATCCCTATTTTGAGAAACGCACAAGTAGCTATAAAATCTTCATTCTTTGAGTTCTTGTGATAAATTCGGTTCCTGCAGCGGGGAATACGATGTTAGTGGACAGCTGTAGGTTTTTCACAGCCGAGTCCATCCCTTGTGTGCCCCCTGGTCTATGTGTTTAAAGCAGACAAACACATTCATTCATCTCTACCTGTCAGCACTGAACCACACAGAACTACACACACTCAGAAAGAAAAGGAGAGTGTTGACATATACATACAGCACAGATATTCGAAGCAGGTGAATGGAAAAACACACAAAATCATATTTATATCGGAAAAAGCATTTTTATATTTTGGGGAGAATATAATTCTTTAATTAGAATATTATTAAATATAGAAACTCTACACAAACTCTGTTTGGAATTTCCACACTTACCCTGTCTCCCTACCTTTATGAGGACTCTCCTTTGACATTATTATTAATATAGATAATTAGTGCTATTGAACACTAACCTTTACCTTTTGAAGTTTTTTGGTTTATATATAAAATCAGTTTTTTTGGAAGGTAGGGGGGTCTAAGCAGTTTACCTCATAGAGAACTGCCAAATGTCCCCACAAGGTAATAAAATGTCATGTGTTCCTAACCTTACAGTAACATTTGGTCCTCTGAATGATATAAACACATGCCCACTGAGACACACACACATGCACACACTTTCTTTCTCTTTCCCTCACACACATTTACACACACACACACACATACACACACGGCCTTTCTCTTCTTTTCCCTCCCCTGGTGAGAGCTTAGTGAATCGTGCAGTTGGCTGAGTTCCAGTCTGTCTCTCCCCATTACCACCCCCCCAATCGCCCCTAAGGGGCACCAGTAGCCCTTATCTACTACAACTCGTTCTCTACACTTACATCTTACATACCGCATCTCTGTCTTTTCACTTACTCCATCCCTAACATCATCATATTATCCCTATGGAGGCCCTGCTGAGTGCCTCCGAACATGTCCGGCAAGTGCAGCATGAACATTTAGCATGATCTGTGTGTTATAACCAGACCTATCGCGACAAGCCGGAATTGAGCGACATATCTGTCCCATGTAATTAGACTTACTGGTCATTTTATTAGGAACACACGTACACCTGTTCCTTTATGCTGTTATCTAACTGGACATAAGGCGTCACCCATGTGATCTTAGTGACTTTTTCTGTGTTAGATTGACTCTTTACAACCATGGCAAGCGGAAAAGCATCTCAAAACACACTATATGTAAAACTCAGAGGCGAATGGGCTACAACAACTGAAGACCACATCTGGCTCCAGATGTGTCAGCTCTCAATGGTCACAGCTTGACTGAAACTGAAGGGTTGAAGGTTATAGAAATTCCCAATTGTATTGTATTGTATCAGTAAGTGCAACAGTATAATTCATGCTGTGTCCTTTCCCCATATGACTTACAAAGTAGATCTGGTTTAGGCGTACTGATTTTTGAAGAAGAATATTTCTTATGTGATTAGTTAGAAAAATTAGGTTGATGGCTCGGACTTAAAACCATCACTGACACCAAAAACTCTTTTGCGTTATCAACATTCAGGGGTAAATGGAAAAAAATTTTGAACTGTAAGACAAAAGAACAATAAATTCAGATATAGAAGCATATATTGATTTTGCTAGCACTCATAATATATTTATTTGTTGTTTCCCTTTTAAGCTTAAATTATGCAGTTGTGTATGTCGAAAATATTGTCACTGCCAAAAATAAAAGTACTGAGCGGTGGTTTTCCTTTTGGAGCAGTGCATTCAAGATGACATGTTTTGTGGCTTCTGCATATATTCTCTCTAAAAAAGATTTTAAAAAATAATAAATGTTCAGTCCTGAATGTGGTGCCAAGCTTTGTAACCAAACAGTTTAAGGGCAGAAGAAATGGCAAATCTCTGTTTGCCGAGTGGTGTCTTACAGAGATGACACAGATTTATACATCATCGAATTTTACCCGTATCCTAATGTCTTCACTGCTACCAGCTTCACCCAACAGTAGCTAAATGAAGGTTCAGAATGCATGATTAATAGGTTATGTTTGCTTTAATGCTCACCAATGGTTTTTCCAAGTTTTCTTTCCGCAAGAATGTCAAGCACATGCTGATGAAAACAACAGAAAAAAATAATAGCATAGCACTTGGGCTAAGAGTTCAAAATCTTCAACCCCCCTGTGTTACGAAACTGTCTCTCCCTGGCTATGAGGCGTCAAGAGTCGGAGCCGCCGAGACTATCTCCTCAATGGCCTCTCGGATGGCTCCGGCTCACAGCTCACCCTGCGCCAAAACTCCTAATGCGCTCGCCGACTCACTGCCTCGGATTTTCATAAAAGTCGTTTTCGTTGCCCTTGCTGCCCGGTGTGCGATACCGAGGCTATGTGTAAAATAAATGATGTATATAGCTGTAGGGGGAAATCCGACCTCCCCCGGCACTACCTTGGTGTCCAAGGAACATTGAACATTAGATCCTCGTTTAGTGAATAAATAAGCATTCAGCTGAATGGCAGTGTTAGCCACGGACTTTGGTGCATATTTTACCAGAAAAGGAGTTAAGCCATTAGGGAGTTAATATCAAATAAATCTCCACTGGTCGGGCAGGCAGAGAGGGACCGGCGGCTCTGCAGCGCCCTGTTGGGTTACTAATGACCTGCGCAGGCTTCAAATGAAGCTGTTATATGCATGTCATTTGCAGTATGTATATATTTATATATTATCTTCTAATTGTGTTTGAGAAGAGAACAAAGCCACAGCCACGGCATTTGAGACAAGGGCCTTAAACGCTTTGTAGAGGACAAAATAAACTTGTTTCAATTAGCATGTGATGGCCTGAGCATGTGCGCGTGTGCGTGGACGCCGATGAAAAGGATCGACGTGGAAAAAAGTACAAAGATGTGATGCCTCGTGGTCTTTGTGCTGGGGTTCAACACATCACTTTATAGGGGTATAACTCGCTTAATAAATTGCTCATTGAGTTGTTTTTCTGTATTGCTGCATTTCTACCAGACTTGCAATTATGTAGTAGTCTATTTTGTGAAAAAATGAGGCAGGAAAGAAATGATCTGGATCCAATTTGTTATTTTTTTTTTCCTCCCTCTCTCAGTATTATAAATTGTTTATATTTGTTCCACTATTAACTTAAAACTCCCAGTTTATTATTCAGTTATTCATCTTACAGCATATTAACTACTATGAATAATTCAGTAACTACAGTGAAACTAATAGACCTTTCCTACATATGTACTTACGGGAATGAGGAATGCAAATCCGGACTCACATACATACACATTTAAGATTTTCTCAAATGTGCTGATGAGTGTAATATGGCAGAGTGTCACGTTAAACACGCTCTCAAAGATTGTTGTTTATTTATTTATTTATTTTACCGAATGCCATATGGCTTTTGGGATATTTTGCCTAGTTTTGCCGAAGGGGTTATCGGTGAATAGTGCGGAGGGCTATTAAACTTATGGTTACTCGGAGGTTATTAAGGCTAAATGGGTGAGCAAATGGGACATAAATGTCATTAAAACCACAATGTCGCTGTTTTATTCTATATCCTGAACATTATTCACAAATTCCACCAGATCAAGCAAAAAATCAAGCAACAATGATAAATTCAGATCAAATTGTATTTTATTTTTTTTAATGACAGCACCTCTTTCGTAGCTAACCGTTTCCAATATTAAATACCTTATATTAATTCAATTTATTTTGTTGTACAGTGAGTACTGCAGGTTTTAACGTTTACCAAAAGTAAATACCGTCTACCCGTCTTTAACGCTGAAAGTTTAAAGAGGACTTTCCCCTTAAATGTTCTCGAGGCTAATTAAAACTTCAGGGTAAAAAAAAAAAAAAAAATCCACCGAGTTCTCAGCAGAGCTTCAGAGCCATCTGGAGCTCTTCCATTCTTTCTCCTGCCTTCACTTTCTCCATCTTTTTCGCTGCTGGCGCAATTAAATACACACAAGAGACACTGCTTAGTAAACAGCGTTACACATTCTGTTTGAATTAGCCTCCCATTCTGCACTAAGAACTGAAACATCCATACGGAAGATTGTTCAGATTAATCATGGCCTGACATGCCAGTCATTTCTGACAACGACTAGCGTGTCGTCGGAAACTCTGCTTCAGTGTTAGCACAACGCGCACTGTTTGTATTCGCTCTGCACACAGTGATATTTTCTGTCAGGGGAAGAAAACAGGTTATTTTTAGACAAATAAAATATCATTTAGCCAGAACCTACGGAGGCAAATGTTAGCAGAGTGGAAACATAGAAAAGCTAACAAAATCATAAAAGTGAATTTAATTTCCCCTTAGGGATAGCCTGACCTTTTTCAAGTTAACGCTGTGTCAGAAACGGTATTTACCTTAACATTTACGCTATACGTTTTTACGCTAGCTTGACACGCGACTGCCAACAACAGCAGCAGCAACAACAACAAAATAAAAACACTATACGCGTTTAAGTGCAACTTGGCACTATATTTATGATGTGAAAGATAAATGTACTAAAAGAACCCGAAAGGAAATGATAGATATCATAGTTTGGGAAAGATGTGTGCGGTTTGTAGCTAACCATGGTCCAGTAATTAGCATGTGCAGACGCTACGTTGGTTAGCAGTCCTCGTGCTGAGGAGTTGATGAACTGTGCCAGAGATAAAAGCCTGGAGCCACACACAAATAAATCTGTCATTTCACACGTTATCATATTCATGAGTGTGTGTGTGTGCGTATGACTGCAGATGTTACAATAGTTGTGCTTCTCTAAAATGTGTTTGGGAAGCGATCGACAGCTTTTTTAGACCAGAAGTTTTTTTCTCTTCTCTCAGGGAGCGAGAGTACATGCTGCTAGTGTTTTTGCCATTTGGGCGAAAACGAGCGGAGAGCTAACGATGTTTGTCGTGTGACTCCGAGCCGCCTGTTTGTTTATGCTAGGCCAGCTCTGCCCAGCGCCGCCTGTAAATAATTACCCACCCTAATTATGGCCTGGAGTTAGCGAGTGTGCTAAATGCTTTTCTGATGAGCACTGCCCTGAGTTAGCAGGTGCTGGGCCGGCCCTCCTAGGGACTCAGATTGAAGAGGGGGGCCCTCATCCCTGTCTAGCTTTACCTCCTTCCCTCATGTCCCACAGGCTGAACGGGTTGTGTGTGCGTTTGCACCCCCCAAAGACGAATACCCCCCAAAGAATAATGTGTTTTACACAGGGGGGGTGACTCTCCACACGGGGAGTAGGAGGGTGTTACTCTGTGTGCAGCTGGCCCCTAATGCGAGATCCATTACACTGCCCTAAAAATGGCCTCGTTTTTAGAGAACTTGGTCGTTAAGACGTGTCTTGCTGATAAAAATCAAAATCAAGTGTTCAAACTCCGAATAAAAGCCTGTAAGCTCCTAGGATCATTTTGGTAAAGTTTTATGGTGATAATGGTTGCTGCCTACTGGGTCCATCTTTAATCGGATTTTGAAAGATTTTATACTTTAAAGTCGCAACCAGGTACTCGCTTTTCACGATATCCCGAAAGAATTCAATCAGGGATTAATGTCAGGTGCAGAATAAAGCATTATCTATGAAACGACTGTACCGTAGGTCTGCATCTTTGTCGAAAAAATGGCACATGGGGCCAGCTTGCGTGGCCTCGACTCTGCGTGTTATTTGGTAGCATGTCGTACCATCAAACTTTTACCCCCCATGATCGTTCCCAGTCTGTCTCCTAAAACTTGCGCAGACTTGCATTATGTCAGCTCGCGCTTTGCCACCCCATTTGCTGTAGCCGTACCGCTGTGAGCGCAGACAGACTTATCAATCAAACGCGGCTTGATGGATTCTTCAGAACGACGGAGCAATCGCCTCAGAAGAGCCGAGGAGTCTCGGAGCGTTTTGTTTTTTTTTTTTTTCCTTTTTTTTCTTTGACATAAGGGTATGCAAAGAGTGTAAATGGATGAACGGTTGATTGATTCTCGCCAGCGAAGCTGTCGACAGCAGGAAATGTGTTTTTGCATTGACTGTGTTTGCCTGGGAATTTGCTCGGGACATGAGTTATCACGCACGAGTTTGGACCTTAAGGCGATTCCACATTAATGTGTATAATGATGACAGGTCGGAGGAGCCGAGATCCGCTGTTTAACAGCCGTTACCTGTGGAGAGACAGAGAGAAAAAGGAAGGGGAAAAAAAAGACTAAAAGCCTGGGAATATATTAAAAGAGATGGGCAAAGCAGCTAAACTAAGGAGGCAGGAGAAGATACAAATAACCTGGCTGTGTTAAAAGATAAAATAGCATCGCTTGAAGAGGCTGCATTTGACAAACCAACAACATTGAGTGTAGCGTATATTGTAGCCATTTGCTAATACGGCACATTAAATAAAAGCATATCAATGTGAGACTCTGTAGTTGTAAACTGTATAAATGCCCCATTAACCCTACAAAAATAAAAGTGTAATCAAGAAAACATTTCCTTTGCCGGCCTTACTGAAAAATCCAGAACATTCTGATCAACTACTAGCTGCTAAATATAGGCTGAACTGGTCAAAAGTTACTGAAGAAAAAAAAAAACTGGTTTGAATTATTGCTGCTAATGCTATATATCATAGACAAGTTGTTTTTTATTTAAAAACAACACAACAATAATGCAATTAAAAAAACTTAAACATTTTATTTCTGAAATATTTTGATAAAAATAGGCAGTTAATAAGAGAACTAGCGAAAGATTATCTATTAGCTTGAGATTGCATTCTAGTAGCTTAGCTGAGCCTCAGGATCAACCTAGGGCTGTTTACAAGAAAGCAAAACAATGTGTGGTGAAAGAAGAAACCCTGGAAAATGAATTAGGCTTTCCAAACTACAGAATGGATTTTAAGTAAGAAAGCTGCTAAAATAAAAGCATTCACAGCAGATGTCTTAACTAAATGGCAAAAGTGAGCGTCAAACCTAGCTTGCTATGTAGCCCTCAGGCCTAATCCAGGCTACTGTATTCATTTTATGTGAGTAAATCTATTTTCAGTGGTCAACAAACTTCTGCTGTACAGGATTAGGGGACAATAATATATAACAGTGAAATAAAACATGAATATTCTCATCCCTTTTCCTTTCTGTTAGGAATATTAATGTGAAAATGGTATAAACAGACCATAATAATGAGTACTATATAAAGTACCCTTTTTTATTATGGTAATTGTAGTACACAATATGCATACCGATTTCCCTGTCACGTTCACTTGTCTCATCCTCACTTACAGTAGGGTTTACATTCTCATCCTGTCTCACATGCTTTCTGTGGCTACTAAACGCACATAGACCATGAATATTATAATAGAGAATTAAATGTAGATTTAACAGATTAGAAAAAATACTTTTAGCGGCATATATATATATATATATATATATATATATATTTTTTTTTTTTTTTTTTTTTTTTTTTTAATGTCCCTGTTTAATAAGAGAAACACAGTGTCAGGTTCCGATGCCTATAAGACATTATTAATTACTATATACTAATTATTGGCCTCACCTAGCTTCAGATTCATATCCTATCAAATTCCTGGTGCTTAACTCTAGGTTGCATTCAAAGCTTAACCTACAGTATGATTAAGCAAAAAAACTACCTGCTACTACTTATTTTCCATTTAACCAAGCCACATGACCTGAAAGTTGTTGTTTTTTTTGCAGCCATATCCAAGCCTTCAGCCAGTGGGTGGCAGTACAAGTCCTTTCTTCGAAAGTTATCTAGTTCTTTGACTCAAATGGCTTGGCAAGACTGAAACCATAGTCTGAGTTTATGCCAATATCTCAATACATGAGTTTCAATGATTATCTCACTGCAGTGGAAATGGTCAAGGGGTGGGATATATTAGACAGCATGAGAACAGTCATTTCTTGGAGTTGATGTGATGAAAACAGGAAAACTAAGCAAACATAAGATCTGAGAGAATTTTGACTAGGTCAGAGTATATCCAAAACAGGCAGGTGTATTCCGGGTATGCACTGCTTAGTACCTACCTAAAAGTGGTCCCAAAACAGATAACTGGTGAACCAATGACACTATCATAGAAATGCAAGATGTATGAAGTTTTGTGTGTGGAGTGAAGGCCAGCTTGTCTGGTCTGATCCTACAGAAGAGCTAATGTAGATGAAAATGCTGTGAATGCTGGTCCTGATAGGAAGGTGTCAGAACACACAGAGTAGCACAGTTCGTTGCGTATGGGGCTGTGTAGCTCCTAAAATGCCCTTGCTGACCCCCTTTCACCAAGGAAAGCACCTACAATGGGAATATGAGCATTAGAACTAGACAATTTAATCATGTTTTACATCATGTGGACAGCCTGTGCTTGTGTGATATAACACCAGGATGCACTATGGGGAAAAAGACAAGCTGGCGGAGACGATGTAATGCTTCGGGCAATGTTTGGCTGAGAAACCTTGGGTTCCTTCCATTCATGTGGATGTAACTTTGACATGTACCACCTACCCAATAATTGGTACAGACCAAGTACGGTATACCCCTTACGGAAATGGTATTCCCTAATAGCAGTGGCATGCTACAGCAGGATAATACATATTTTTATTAATTATTACAACAATATAATATAATATAATATAATATAATATAATATATGCCTAATTTATATATATATATATATATATATATATATATATATATATAAAATGACAACTCATACAGGATTAATTAATCATACAGATACGGATACACTGGCATGATGACAATCAAGTTTATCACACATTTAAATAAGTTATAAGCATTAAATAGCATGTTTTAACCATCATTGCAAGAGCACAAACAACATTTTAATTAAACCGCTTTAAAGTTATTTAACACTTACTTGCTTAAAATAAGATATACTCAACTCTAGAACATTTAAAATCCTAACCGTTATGCTATATACACAGACCAAATTAGCAATTAAACTGCAACTGATTTCATTTTTTCCCTAATTTCCCAAAAACTCATAAAACTCGCATTTTTCCCCCCTTGCATAAAACTTCAAAGCAAACATTTCTGCATGTACCATTCTCCTTCAAACATAAATTAATCACTGTAGATACTTTTTCTCTACTTTTCTAAACACACACGGGGGTCCCATTACATAGCAGTCAATCTTCAAGAGACAAAGTGTTAAAAGGAAAAAAAAAACAACAGCAAAGGAAGAGAAACCCATTCTCTAGAGACAAACAAAACCATTAATTAAAACAAGCTCTCAAGCATCAATCTCTCTGCCTGTCACAAAATTATCATAATCTGAGAATGTTGGGAGTCTGCAGAGTAAACAGTTAATTTAGGGAGCATTAATCAAAAAGTGGGTCTCTCTCTACCCCTCTCTGTGCTTTGACACTTGCACTTCTTCATCCAACTGCATTCTTTAAACCCAACGCGGGCAACTTTTCCATCCGGGATCGATTTTAAAGTCCAGCTGCATGAAACGGGAAATGCTCCCGTGTTACAGAGAAATGCACAAGAGGATACAGCGCAGGGTGAGTTGGAATCTTTTTTTTTTTTTTTTACATTATTTAATAACTTTTCATACAATTCCCATGCAATAGGGAATATTCATTTAGCACAAAAAAAAAAGTCAGGCTGTGCTGTCGTCTTTGTATGCATATGTGACTGACAATGCAAACATACAGTTTATGATGTAACAGGAAACTGGAGTTTAATGACTAGAGAAGAAGCAACATGGGCAACGCTAACACTGTTTAAAAAAAACGGTGTGTTTTCTCTCCATTAAGTGAATCTAAGTGATCTCCTCATGTCATATAATAACTACCATATAATATCATATTTTATATAAAAAATGTATAAATAGAATAAATATATTCATATATAAATATCATAAAATACAATATCTATCAAACAACATTATACGGATGACAATGATAATTTACTGAGCCACTTCATTTCAAAGAAAAATACATCTTACTGTATAAATGTATAAGAAAAAAATATATATTATAAATTATAAAATGTAACGTTATTTCTTTAACAAATGACAACTGAGTTAAAAAAAAATAATGTAAAAAAAATAATGTTGGCAGGAAATACCAGGATTTAAAAAAAAAAAAAATTAATAAAATGTTGACAATTTTCCTATTCACCTATTAATAGTCATTTAATTAACATGGTTCTATGAGGTGTGTTCAAGTCAAACCGGGACTTATAATGAACGTAAAACCAATTGATATTTACAGAAGACTTCATGCTCATCAAAGTGGTGAGACTGTTAGTCGCAGTAAAACATCTGAATGGTGCAAACAGTTTAAAGAAGGTCGTACATCAATGAATGACAACCATGGCCGAGGTCGCTCTGAGCCCACTGCAGTTATTTCTGTGAACACTCAACGAGCGAAACGGCTGATCTTTGCAAATCGACGGATAACTTGTCATCAACTTGCAGAAGGATGCATCTGTGTGTGGGAACCGTACATACAATCAATCACCAACACCGCTTTCACATTAAAGGAACTCGGCCGGCCAAACCATTTTCAAATGTTTGAGCCAAGGAGTTCCTTGGAGGCCAGCGTTTAAGACATGAAGCAGGCAGTCCGATCATGGCTCCAGCATACTGGGAAAACTTTTTATCTTGCAGCACTAGTAAAACATTGGGATAAACATAGTTTTTGTTTCCGTAACTGTGTTCTGTTATTCTGCACAATCAAAAGTCCCATTTTGACTTGAAGCCCTTCATATGCTTCTCATTAAATATCAAAATTCATGCATAATTTGCATTTTCTAAAAAAGAAAGTCTATGACAAAACGTGTGCAACAAATTTATCAAGATATTATAATTTTTTTTTTAATGCCCATTACACGCAGATTAGGGAAAGCAGGCCACACTGTAAGAGTATATCCTCTCACCTTAGTGAGTATGGAAGGTCAATAATCAGTCACATGGGTGTGTGGGAAAGAGAGTTTGACAAACACAATGTGTAATTTGCATACACACTAGAGAGATTTGCGCATGCTTGGTCCCTAATGAGCAAGCCAGAGGTGATGGAGGCGAGGAAAGACACCCAGAGACAGCATGATGAAGAATCTTTGAGGAGATCCTGGGTGACACCTTAGAAATATGTGTGAGCAGTAACAGATTTTCTAAGCATTCAGAGTATTCCAAAACCATATTTTTTTTGCTCAACTTTATGAGGTATGTCGTCATGAGTACAGCTTATTCCTGGGCTTGACAATTATTCAATAAGCAGATACAGTTGTGCTAAAAAATTTGCATGCTCTAAAAGAAATTGTTAAACATTGCCATTTATTTGTAAAAAAATTTTTTTTTCTGATTTAAGAATAGTAGTCACTTGCCGTATGAATAACTGAAATCACCCAAACAACCCTGATCAAAAGTTCACATATCTTTGATTGTTTGGCCACATAATAAACACAGACACAGGTTTAAATGGCTATTAGAGGGAAGTTTCCACACCTGTGACTTATTATAATTGTAATTATTGTCTGTGCATAAAGAGTCAGTGAGTTTTTCAGCTCATGAGGTAATGCACAGACTTCGCTGGATACTGCACCATGGGCACAACAAAGAAACTACCAATGGACCTCCGTAATGATGTAGTTAAACATAACTTTAACTCTAAAGCAGAAAAAGATATCTCAACACATGAAAATGCCGGTCAGTACTGATCAAACTCAGACAAAGAGGTGGAAAGTAAGAGGTTCTGTTGATACTAAACCACGGTCAGGTAGACCAAGAACGATTATAGCCACTACTGCAAGTAAAACCCACAACTTAATACTTCTGGCGCAGAGTCATTTGGAGTGATGAGACTAAAATTGAACTTTATGATTTTGAGACGAGTCAACAAGGCCTACCATGAAAAATACACCCTCCTAAATGTAAAGCATGGTGGTGGATCTCTTATGTTTTGAGCTGTGTGAACTCCAGTGGCACAGGGAAGTTAGTCAAAATCGATGGCAAGATGAATGCAGCATGTTATTAGAAAACACTGGCAGACAATTTGCATTGTACAGCATGAAAGCCATGCATGCATGCTCTTAGATGTTCCAACATGACAATGAACCAAAGCACAAGGCCAAGTTGACCTGACATATGAACTTGAGTACTAAATGCGTTTTGCCTTCTCACTCATGTTTCCTTTAAGAAAATGGTACACATCTTGCAAATTTTCCCAAGGTATCTTTCCAAAATATAAAGTAATCTCCTTTGAACAGTTGATATTGAGATGTATCTGCTACTTATGCTCTGTAAAGCCTCCATAACGGCTCTAATCTGAGGTTTGTTAATTGGTGATTTCTGAGGCTGGTAACTCTAAATGAACTTCTCCTCTGCAGCAGAGGTGAGTTTTGTTCTTAGCTTCCGGGGACGGTCATCATGAGAGCCAGTTTCATCATGGAGCTTGATGGGTTTTGCAAATGTGCTTGACAAGAACTGTTCAAGAACTGTTCTCTTCTTCTTCCTTAACCAGAACTAACAGACCCAAACCTGTTCTAGCATGACAATGCCTCTTGTGCCCTCAACCCTAAAGAGCACATTTCGGATGAATTGGAATGGCAACTCCCTTCAGGCCTTCTGAGTCTTATGGGTTGTGGATGACAGCCACATCTGCAAAGCCATCCTAGAAGAGAGCAGGACCTTAAAGTGAAATATTTAGGTGTCCACAAACTGTAGGCCATATAGTATATGTGTACACATTAAAAAAAGTTTTTTAGTGCTTTGTGTCTGAGGTACTTCTCTAAGCATCGGATGGCAATTGGGTCAAAATCTGTGTCAAACTTGTTAGCAAATAAATGGTGTTGCTCTACCATCCACTGCAGATCCCCAACCCCGTATACACAAATATCCCGAACATGAATACCCTGACAGGGAGGGTACACTGCATCAAATCCCCCCTCATGTGCTGCCCATTTGACTAGCCGAGAGATGCTGTAAATGTCTGTGACGTCAAATTTGGGGTGTGCACGGAGAAACCCAGGAACACCAGGGATCCGCTGCATTGTAGCCCAAATCAATTCATCCGGGCTGTATGTATCATTAAACCATGACATCAGCACCTGAGCTTTAGGGTCCTCGATCACATAACGCACAAAATCACGACTCACCACTATGTACGCACCTCCTGAGAATACCTTTATGCCAAAGGGTGGCTGAGTTTTCACCTGGTTGGTTGCCTGGATTCCACCATTTATCACTTGGTGTCTTTTTTTCCATCTGTTCACCTTATTAGGAGGTGTGATATAAGTCTCCAGGCTGTTGAAACCAGCTAGTGCCTTAAGAGCACGCACTATCTCTAGGTTAGTTTTGATGGGGAAGTCCTGTCCACACAAGTTGATGAAGTACTTCCACTGACTGCTGACCTTGTAAAGATCCTTCATGCAATTGATATCAGCCTGGACGCGACTCCAACTGGCGTAGATTACCTGTTCAGACTGACTTGAAAGGAAAACGTTATCTAGGCAAGAGACGATGGCGCTGACTGCCCTCCTAGTGGACTCTTTGGTTTTTTTGTCCACATGGATGCAGTAGAAATTCTGAGGACTGTATACAGATCTGAGAAGTCGTTCGAAATTCTGCACCTTGTGGTGAATGACAATTGCGTATGCCACTGGGAATGCCTCTTCCTCCTCACTCAGTGGGAAACGGAAGTACTTCCGAGTCTTTAGAAATTCTTTGCAGTCTTCAGCCTGCTTGACATATTGTTCATCAGTGATCTGTGTTGTGGTCTTAAAGCTCTTTGTGATTGCCAGAATCTTAGCGTGTCTAATTTCATCAATGTCTCCTTGTAAAATTTTCTTGCAATCGCACTCATCCTCTAGAGTCTCATCATCACTAAACATCAGGGACGTGTAATTCATCTTTGGCTTTTTCTTGACCATCAGAGATGCAAAGATCAAAAGGACACACATCCAAGCTCCAAAGGACAGCAGCATCCAGGACCTTCTCACTCTGGTGATTATTGAAGCCATCGTCATATTTGTTAGTCAGTACCACCTGTAGCAGTTAGAGGGCATTATTTTAGTATTACTAATCAGAATATTGTCAAGACTTGTTCAGACTTTTGCACTCACATACTCACTGTTCAAACCTTATTTACTGTACTGCCAGAATTGTGCTGATATTACTGGAAAAAGTCTTGCAGATGAATATTAGTGTAGCTGTGATAATATCAGTTTTTTTTTATGGAGAACAGAAAATCTTTTTATGCTGCTTGATTTTTTTTTTTTCTCAGATAAAACCTTCTTTGTCAAAATTCTGAGAAAATAAACCATACTTCTGATTATAGTCAACGTTTGGAGAAAAAAAGTCAGATTTCTGATATTAAAGTTAACATTTTGAGAGAAAAGTGAGATTTCTGAAAATAAAATCAAAATTTCGAGAAACACTTAAAGTCAGATTTCTATTTTAAAAATTCAGAACTCCAAAACATTCTTAAATGGTTGCCCTACTTCTCTTCTGTACTTTTTTAACCACAGTAAAACAATTGTGGGTTTTTTTCAGTTTGGTTGCTGCCCACATTTTTCCGAGACTAGAGACACTTCTCTATAACGTTGCTCAAGATTAATATTGTTCCTGTTGTGAGGGAATCAGCATTGAACTATGTTTCAACATATTTAACACAGGAGCCTTACGTGACCTTTATTTTACCACTGAGGACAAGAGGTTTTTTTTTTAAAAAAAAAAAAAGAAACCTGCCCACTCAAATTCACAACAATGTATATAACATACCAAGCATTCACAGAATAGGAACAACTCCAGTCCAGAGTTTTACTAATAGTGAAGTAAAATTCTATAAATCGTTCTCACCACAGAGTGGATTTCGGCCGTCTTGGTCCATTTGCATGATATTTGAAACTTTCTCCTGTCTCGATTCCTTCAAATGTTTACTAAGCCCAAAGTCAGCACTGGGTCATAACTTACCATGACCATGGTGTTTATATATCATACAAAGTTGTTGGCTGTTCTGCTGTGTAAGCTGCTACGGTGCAGAAAGTAAAAGTTCTTACCAATCTCTTTTGTTACCACCGCTCTAGTAACCGTGATCCAGTGACGTTGTACTGTTCTGGAGAATCGCCAATCTAAAATGACTCCCACATTCATACTGTACTGTGTTTCCTTGAGAGCAGCCAATTGTTCTTATTTCCGTTTCTATCTCTTATCATGATCATGATGTTGACATATGATACAGCACTAGTTACCTACACTACTGTATATAAACCTATCACTTTCTCATCATGCATTTTGATTTACCACAGCTCTGAGTGAATATTAAATTATATGGATCAAGATATCAAGAATACTGCATATCTGATTGCAAGTGCACTCTATACAGATAGATAGATGATTATAGATAGATATAGCTAGATATGGATGTAAATGCAGTATTATACTACATACCCTGGACTTGCCAGCCAACAAGGAACTGATCTGATATGAAAATATTGGTATGTCTGTTACAACCATTGCTTCCTGGTGTTTCAGAAATAAAAAGTATGCACCAGGTAGCAAAATGCACAAGTGCTTTTCAAAATTGGCATGCCTACCTCATGAAACACATTTTTTTATTAAGAAACAAACCAAAGCAAAAATAAGTAAAGCCATGTGCAAGGTTTGTTAGTATTAAGAACAATTCTTATTTCAAAGTTAAACACGTTGACTTTCTGGTTTCTGCACTAATTCTGCACATTTCTGAAAATTGATAATTCTTTCATTATCTTTGGCTCTAAGTTCATGTTTGCATGGATCATTTCCCAGAATGAAAAATCTATCATTGGCTTATACAATATTTTGATTAAGCAATGTAGAGTCAGAGTTAGAGAACCATCATGTGCCATTATGAACCAAATAAGAACCATCATGCACAATTGTGTCAAGTTGTGACTCTACTGTATATAAAAAGGTTATCTAAAACAATGAACAAAGAATGGCATTAGCATCAAATAGCTTGAAACATAGTAAGATCTTTATACAGTACAGGCCAAAAGTTTGGACACACCTTCTCATCTATCTGTCAAAGTGTTTTCTTTATTTTCATGACCATTTACAGTACATTGGTAGATTCTCACTGAAGGCATCAAAACTATGAATGAACACATGTGGAGTTATGTACTTAACAAAAAAAGGTCTCCACAGTCACCGGACCTGAACCCAATCGAGATGGTTTGGGGTGAGCTGGACCGCAGAGTGAAGGCAAAAGGGCCAACAAGTGCTAAACACCTCTGGGAACTCCTTCAAGACTATTGGAAATCATTTCAGGTGTCTCTTAAAGCTCATCGAGAGAATGCCAAGAGTGTGCAAAGCAGTAATCAAAACATGTTTTCAGTTATTTCACCTTTTTTTGTTAAGTACATAACTCCACATGTGTTCATTCATAGTTTTGATGCTTTCAGGGAGATCTACCAATGGAAATGGTCATGAAAATAAAGAAAACACATTAAATGAGTGAAGGTGTGTCCAAACTTTTGTCTTGTACTGTATGTGTAATTAGGGCCCAATGACGTCTATGACCATTGCTCTGATAATGTTGTTTAATTTTTCTTTCTTCTAGATCTCATTTAGCTAAACTATTTTCTCTATGCATGTCATGGGCTCAACTCACATGAGATCAGATATTTTGGGTCATTTGCAAAATGCACATTTATGACATCAGCATTATTCTGTAAATACACACACTATGCATCCTACATACACACATCCTACACACACAACCCCTAAATACACACACACTACACACACTTACTACACAGACACTACACACACACACACTATATACACATATACTACATACACGCACTACACACACAATACATTCTACACACACAACACTTCCTACACAAACTACACATTATACACACACACAACACACACACACTGTGTCTTTCTGTCCTGAGTTGATAATTCTGCTTATCTGTTTGTTTAACTGATTCACAAATACAGGACTGCATTATCAAGTCTTCTTAAGAATATCATAGATTCAAATAATTTTCCAGATTTATATAAAGAGTACTGCACAGCACAGGTACAGAAAGTACGCCACACTGCAATGCACTATTTAACAGCTAGACAATAGCAACGTAAATCTTAGAGGAAATGCAGTGCCGGTCCCAACCCCGGATAAAATGGGAGGGTTGCTCCAGGAAGGGCATCCGGCATAAAAACCTGTGTCAAGTTGTGGGGCGGAACAGATTTTCCGCTGTGGAAACCCCTTGCTGGGCGCAGCAAAAGACCAACAACATAAAGAGACTGGAACATGGTAATCTTAAGATTAAGTAAAAAAAAATACATTCTTTAAAAGGGGGGGGGGGGGGGAAGCTTAAACCTGAAGTAGAACAACTTTATTAATCTCTCTAATAAAATCTCTGTCTAATCTTACCAAGGTTTGGAGTTCAGCTGTTCTGCTGTTGTAACGCTTAATCCATCATTCTACTTCTAATTGTTTTCAACCAGGTTCAGTGCTGTGACAAAACGCCACTCTTCACAGGAACTAACACTTTTCTTCCTATATCTCTTTATAGTCTGGCCCCACCCCATTAATTCAAAAGTTGTTTTACAGCAGGCACTTTGTTTAGCGCTGTTATTGTGCACAAATAGGGGATGGTTAAATTACAGAGATTTTAAAATTCTATTACATTTTTGTATTGGAAAATGTACATGTACAAAAATGTAAAATAAAAAAAATATGGAAATAAATTAGAAAATGTACAGAAGACTATAGACTATAATCATAAATATCAAGCTTTAATTAACATGTTTTAAAATGAATAAATGTTCATAAAATGTTATTGGTCAGGTTTCCACCGGTGAATGATATACCTTTAAAAGGACTATTTTTGCTGGAAAAGTGTGTGTAAAGTTGATAACCTACGGGGCCCTTCTGTTCATTTTAACTAGATGTAAATGTAGCGACATCCTCAGAGTAGAAAATGATGTTATAAACCAAGGAGAGGCGTCTCTGTCAACATCAGCCATCTTGAACAAAACCTAACAGAATTTCAGACCTTCAATTTATGGTCTCATGACTCATTCATTTTATTCATTTTATTTATTTAAGGAGGTAAAATCCAATTGGGATTCCACTTCTCTTTTTGACTAGAAAAAGTGCCAAGACAGCAGCAACCAACAACATACAGACACATTTATAGAAAAACATTCTTTACTGATACTTTTGAAAAGTTTAGGGATAATTCCAAAAATCACCCAAACGAAAAATGTGATCTTTGTGGTCTTCTTTCATATTGTTTGCTTTACAACAAATAAATAAAAATGGGCCAGGGGGTTAGTGGTTTATGATCAGACAGCTAACTGCTGGAAAGCAAGCAGATCCAGACTCTTATACTCAATTATTTCTTTAGCTTTAACCTCTTACTTTCTTTCTTTTTTTGCCCACCACATTTTCTATGGTGATGGGAAAACAATAGATTTTACAGGTGTACAGCTTCTCAAGTCAATGACAGTGATAGACTTCCTGGACACTAAAAAAAGTTTTTGTCTTGATTAAAATTCAATCTATATTTCAGAATTCGATCGATGATTGAAGGTCGATATTTATGCCAAAAAGAGTGTAACTGGTGGCATCATGGCTACTGGTTATCAACGCGGCCTCACACCTTCAAGGGTCATGGCTGGGAGGGCAAGGTCATACAGAAAAGGTTAATTGGTGATTTTAATTCTGCTATAATCTGGCACTTCCTCACACTCTAGCTTCCCTACATGCCCAAACCCCAGCCACTGCATACAGTGCCAGTCCCAAGCCCAGATAAAATGGGTTGCGTGAGGAAGGGTATCTGGAAGAAAATCTGTGCCAAGTTGTGTGCAGATTGGATGGTCCAGCAAAAAGAAATAACAAGGCATACATTAGGAGGCTTAAAGGTACCTACCTTAATTAAAAGTTGTCCCTGTTTATAATTCTTCGTTTTGATTTAAGGTTATCTACAGTGGTGTGAAAAAACTATTTGCCCCCTTCCTGATTTCTTATTCTTTTGCATGTTTGTCACACAAAATGTTTCTGATCATCAAACACATTTAACTATTAGTCAAAGATAACACAAGTAAACACAAAATGCATTTTTTAAATTATGGTTTTTATTATTTAGGGAGAAAAAAAATCCAAACCTCCATGGCCCTGTGTGAAAAAGTAAGGTCATGCCACAACATCTCAATAGGATTCAGGTCAGGACTTTGACTAGGCAACTCCAAAGTCTTCATTTTGTTTTTCTTCAGCCATTCAGAGGTGGATTTGCTGGTGTGTTTTGGGTCATTGTCCTGCTGCAGCACCCAAGATCGCTTCAGCTTGAGTTGACGAACAGATGGCCGGACATTCTCCTTCAGGATTTTTTGGTAGACAGTAGAATTCATGGTTTCATCTATTACAGCAAGCCTTCCAGGTCCTGAAGCAGCAAAACAACCCCAGACCATCACACTACCACCACCATATTTTACTGTTGGTATGATGTTCTTTTTCTGAAATGCTGTGTTACTTTTACGCCAGATGTAACGGGACACGCACCTTCCAAAAAGTTCAACTTTTGTCTCGTCGGTCCACAAGGTATTTTCCCAAAAGTCTTGGCAATCGTTGAGATGTTTTTTAGCAAAATTGAGACAAGCCTTAATGTTCTTTTTGCTTAAAAGTGGTTTGCGCCTTGGAAATGCAGGCCGTTTTTGCCCAGTCTCTTTCTTATGGTGGAGTCGTGAACACTGACCTTAATTGAGGCAAGTGAGGCCTGCAGTTCTTTAGATGTTGTCCCGGGGTCTTTTGTGGCCTCTCGGATGAGTTGTCTCTGCGCTCTCGGGGTAATTTCGGTCGGCCGGCCACTCCCGGTAAGGTTCACCACTGCTCCATGTTTTTGCCATTTGTGGATAATGGCTCTCATTGTGGTTCGCTGGATTCCCAAAGCTTTAGAAATGGCTTTATAACCTTTACCAGACTGATAGATCTCAATTACTTTTGTTTTCATTTGTTCCTGAATTTCTTTGGATCTTGGCATAATGTCTAGCTTTTGAGGTGCTTTTGGTCTACTTATCCGTGTCAGGTAGCTCCTATTTAAGTGATTTCTTGAATGAAACAGGTGTGGCAGTAATCAGGCCTGGGGGTGACTACAGAAATTGAACTCAGGTGTGATAAACCACAGTTAAGTTATTTTTTAACAAGGGGGGCAATCACTTTTTCACACAGGGCCATGTAGGTTTGGAGTTTTTTTTCTCCCTTAATAACGTAAACCTTCATTTAAAAACTGCATTTTGTGTTCAATTATGTTATCTTTGACTAATAGTTAACGGTGTTTAATGAGCAGAAACATTTAAGTGTGACAAACATGCAAAAGAATAAGAAATCAGGAAGGGGGCAAATAGTTTTTCACACCACTGTATATAAATAAAAGAAAGGTTTTGTCTTTAGATTGGACAGAATTCACTCTTTCGATGACATCTTTATGTTTCATACACTGAAGAACCGAAAACCAGTCTGCGAAAATTTTCTGTCTGTATGTTTGTGTCTGTATGTCTGTCCAGCCAGATTATGTCACAGCTTCTAGCGTTTTTTTTTTTTTACTCATTTATAGCTTTTTTTCCCCCTTAAGGTGGGCTATACAGTACATGTCACTATACATGTCACTCAACAAAGCAAAACAGGATAGTTTACCGTGTGTACACAAAGTACACGGGAGACACTTAAAGCGACGGTAATGCACCTGCAAGCCGACACAATCCTCAATACACAGATACAACAGCGCAACTCATCATGGCTTACTCCCAAAAAAGGGATGTGCGCTATGAAAATTGAAGGGGGTAGAAGGGAATTTATGAGCAGATTATAAACAGAAATTTTTGACAGCGTACCGCGCATGCATCAAACTGTGGGACAGAATTTTGATGAAACTTTTGCAGTAATTAGATATCTGCCTAATTATAATTAATCATAAGTGATGTTATGAACAATTACGTGACAGATATAATGATCTTTAAACAGGGAGTGTATTTGGCTGACGATGAAAGAAGTACTTAGCGTAAACAAGGCGTAAGATACTGAACCTTACAAAAGTTTATTTCTTTGTATTAATGAGTTAGACAGAAAGTTCTGCAGTACAGAAAGACAAGCAGGCGTGCGTGGTCTTCAACCTGAAATATTAATATCGCTGATTACATTAAAGCTGATCAGCCAACTTTTTAACTATTTCTATAGAAACGAAGGGGACTAACGCTAATTCTCCATATTATTTATATTATCTTTTTATTTATTTTCTTTACCGTCTTCTGGCACTCTGGTTGTTGTTAGAGTTTTATTTTGAAGTTAGTTCAGTTTTTTTATGTCGTCATATCCTGCGCGGTGGGCGGGGTTTGCAGGAATACGCGTGCGTTAGGTATGACGACAAAAATGACGTAACTCTGGTTGTTACGGTAGAGTGCTGAATGTGCGTACGTTTAAAGCTGTGTAGCTATAGCGGATACACTGACAGAAAGCGTTTGGACCTCATTCTAAAGGGTGTCTGATTTTGATTCTGAATTTATTTATTTAAACCGCTGTCTAAATTTATATACAGTGTGTTTTGTGAAATTAGCCAGACCGCGGTCATCACAGGGTCATCAGTGTGCGACGCTTCCTGCCGGTGTTACTATACAGAAGAGACTTGACTAGCCAGACAAAGCTAAACTAGTGACTTGTGGCAGAGATAATATATATATATTTATTTTTTAAGCCAGTTTTAGAACCGTGGACATGAGGTGTTTGCCGTATTTCTGCCGAGGACCAGTGGTTCGAGGATTTGGACGAGGAAGCAAAGAGCTAGGAATCCCAACAGGTAAAATGGCACGTGCCGCGTCTCAAATCACTCCGGGTAGGTCATGTCAGCGAACTGTGTAGGGTATGACTCAGCAGGTTTATCCACCCTTCCTAGTGCCCTAGTTTTCTAGTATCAGACGATTCTGGCTCTGACAGTTCCGGCTACATGCTAGATATACAACTATGCTAAACAGCTAAATATTTGACACAAACTTGTGTTGTTTTTTTGTGAAATATAACATTTCTGTAGTTTAAGAATTCCACAAGTTATGAGTAATCTAATTGGTCAAATTACATAGTTAGCTAACTTGTTGTAATTATAATTCATATTTGGTGTTGTGTTAAATAATAGGGATGGGGAAAAATCGATTAAGTGATATTTTTATCGTGATTTTTTTTTCTCTGGAGATTCATTATTGCCACACTTACTCCAAAATCGGTTTAAAAAAAATAATTTATAAATGTTTGCATTTGAGGCGTTAAAATGTCATAGTTCCTCTAATGATCCTGCAGGGGGCTTAAAACACTCTTAACTATGAGGTGATATCAAAAAGTTTTGAGACTAGTTTTGTAACTTACTAGTTACAACTAACTAACTGACTGCTCTCTAAAAACAAGAGATCAGGAAGACCTTCAACGAGCTTAACCCCCGAAAATGTCAGAACCATTTGGCAACTTGTGCATGATGATCGTCAGAAAACAATCCACAGCATTGTCGGTGTGTCATACAGAAGAGTTCAGGCAATCCTCATGTGTGATTTGAACATTTGCTGTGTTGTTGCCGAAAAACACAGAACATGGGACCGGGAACATGATCTCACTTCCGTACTCCGATCCAGCTCAAAGGTCGCATTTTGACATCGTTGTGAAAAATTCAGCGCGAATCGCAGAAAGTGCTTGACACGCTTCGTAAATAACAGGCTTAAGAAAAAAAATTAAATTTATTTAATTTAAATTTAATTTTTAAAAATTAAACAGTACAATATCTAGCACAGTCTTTCTCTCTGTTCACTTACTCAATGAAAGTGGTGTCTCATTTTTACTTTTAGCCATACCATCATGAAGCCCCTGAACTCACAATAACCACACAATGCAAGTAATCAACTGGTTCAAACAGCTCTAACTAAAACTGACTGAGCTGAGGTTTTTGTAAATTTCCCACTTGACTGGTAGTGGCAAGTTTCAGAGGTGAGGCAATAACTTCCCTTACCAATGACACTCCTGACTGTTCCTCATCCGCCCTATTCAGTTCAATTAAATTTTATTTAAGTGGAGCTTCAAACAGTGGTGTGAGGCAATATGTATAAAATATAATTATCAGTTTGTCCTTGATGAGCAAGCTGAGGACGACAAAAAAAAACATGACAGTGGGAAGAAGCCTTGAGAGAACCCGATCGTCATCCTGAACTATTGAGTGACTGCAGTCACAAGCCATTAGAGAACAACTTCGTGCATCAGCCAAGACCATTTTCACGGTCAAGTGGAAACGTCCCCAGTCACTAAATGCATAATGAACAGTAAATCCAACCAGAACTACTCATTCTGTTGGTTGATGTATGGCAAACTAGAACAGTGATGATAAATGTTTGGACAAGTTGAATACTGGTATTGTCTCTGGAAGGTCGAAACCAATATGGAGATTTGAGGTTAAGTGTCGCAAAGGCATGAGGTACACAACCTATGTGTTAACCTTTTTTATATCTACTACAGCAAACTTCCCAGAGTCTGTAGTGGACAGTCTGCCTGCTGATATTAACACTGGCATCTATTTCGGCTGGGCACGCGTGGACAACGGGGACATCCACAAGATGGTGATGAGCATTGGTTGGAACCCCTACTATAAAAACATTAAAAAATCCATGGTGAGGAAAGTTGATTTGATTTACAAGAAACACGTAGACTTAAAGAACAATTATTCTGTTAGGCATGTCTGAAAACATATCTATTTTTTACCTGCTTGTAATAATGCATTTATGTGCAGCCTTTGCATTTTTTCATATGCATATGTATGTATTGATATTGGTCATTTGTTTTATGACAGGAAACGCATTTGATCCACAAGTTTAAGGAGGATTTCTACGGCCAGATGCTAAGTGTCATCATGGTGGGCTACATTCGCCCAGAAAGAGGATTCAAATCACTAGGTAAAAAAAATAATAATAATTTGCAGTAGCATCTACATACAATCACATCTTAAGTGCCTACACAGTGTGTAATGTAATACATACATTGAAATACAGTGGTTGTTTAAGTCAAACCAGGAGAAACCTTATGATGAACTGTCTCGAGAATGTTAACATAAAACTGATTTGGTGGTAGCATAGAAGCAGGCCGTAATCATGGCTTCGGTGTACCGACAAATTTTCTACCCTGATTGTATTCAAGCACTTGTGAAACGCTGGATAAGTGCACTAGTGTATCCGGGAGTTGTATAGAGAAATCAAGGAAGTTTTTACTCTCATAACTGTGCGGTTTGACTCAAACACTCCTCCCTGTAACCTACTGTATTGACTTTAAATGGAAAAATGACATGCGCTTTCTTTCTTTTTGCAGAGGAACTTATTACAGCGATTCACAGCGATATCGAAGAGGCAAAAAGATTGTTGGACCTGCCTGAGCACGTGAAACTAAAAGAAGACAACTTTTTTAGGACGTCTATATCCACAACGACCAATCAGATCTTGAACGGTCACTAAATAGAACTTTTTCCAGTTTCCCATACTTTTATGGAAGTGAAACCACTGTAACATGTATGCATTGATGCATTATTTTTGTACTATAGCATCTTTCAGAAAGGTTTTACGCAATGTGTTAGTTTGACTGGTGCAGGCACTGTTTGACTCAAACATGTCACCTTAAGTTATTTCTTTAAAAAACATGAAGAGGTTGGGTTGCACTGGTTTTCATGAAGAATCAAAGTTACCATAGCCAGTTTAGATCCTCGAAAGATGGTTCCCAAGATGAAAAGCAGAAACTTCCATGACTGAGATTTACCTAATCTAGGTTTTTTAGATCGTTGATCTGTCAAAGTGTACAATCCAAGCAATACTAGAACTGAGTCATATGCTTGGGTTCTTATCGAATTGTTTCTGCAGAATATAATTTACTGTAAGTTAGATTTTTACAGGGTGTGATTTATTTGCTATTTGTAGTACAATTTTATTGAAACCAATGTACTCTCGTTTAAAATGAAGATGCTACATTTACTGCTCATAATTTTAGTTAATTTTAGAACTGATTTGAATAGAAAAATTGTTCTGTATATAATGAAAGGAATATGTGCAGGAATTAATATATCGATCATAGTTGGTTTCAGAGGGTAATCCAGTGGCCTGTGAAGCAGTATCAGAGGTACAATGGTGGAATTTACAGCCCACCGTTATCATAGATAGTATATTTATTACTGCCTGCTTCTACTTATTATCCTGGTAGACTGGTCACCTGAACTGAAATGGTTAAATAACATATATATATATATATATATATATATATATATATGTAGCTCAAAAAAAATATATATATTCTGGGGGAAAAAGTTACATTTCTTGTGTAATTGATTTTAAAAACTAAAACTCATATATTCTAGATTGATTACATGAAATATTTCAAGCCTCTTGTGTTAATGTCAATGACTACAGTTTACAGCTTATGAAAATACAGTATCTCAGAATTATAGAATATTTTTTCATAAATAAAATAATTACAATAAATAAAATCATAAATAAAATAATTACAATACAGAAATTCTGAAAAGATTTCTGCACTCGTGGTCAGGGCTTCTTAAACAGAAATTACTGCATCAAGGCAGCATCGCATGGAGGCACTCAGCCTGTGGCACTGTACTCCATAAGGTTTGTTAGTAGATGGAAGCATTAAGTGCTCTAAAATCTTCTGGTAGATGGCTCAATTTACTGGATAAAACACCATCACACCCAGACCATCACTGACTGTAGATACCTCACACTGAAGCAATTCCTTCTGTGCCTCTCTATTCATCCTAAAGACTCTGGGACCATGATTTCCAAATTAAATGCAAAATCTACTTTTATCTGAAAAGGTCTTTGAGCAACGATACTAGGAGTGCAACATTTGCAGCCCATTTCCTGAAGATGCCTGTGTGTGGTGGCTCTAGATGCACTGACTCCAGCCTCACTCCACTCCTTGTGAAGCTCTCAAGTTTTTAAAACACCTGTGCTTGGCAATTTTCTTAAGCCTGCAGTTATTTTTTGTGGCTTGTGCACCATTTCCACTCAACTTTTAATTAATATGCTTTAATATAGCACCTTCTTGTGGATGGTGTCAATGATCGTTTTTTGGACGAATGTCAAGTCAGTAGTACAGTACTTGACATGTGTCCTGAATCAGACTGACAGATATAAGTACATGGTATGAATATTACTTTACTCAAACTCAAAATTTTATATTCTAATATTTTGAGATACTAGATTTTTTTATTTTCATAAGCTATAAGCCACAATCATTGAAATTAAGACAAAAAAAAGGCTTGAAATATTTAACTTTACAGGTAATAAAAATCACATTTAAATTATAAGGGGGAAAACTTGACACATTTTTTTGGATGTACTGTATATGATTTTACAATTGTGCAAAATGCTGAAAATGCTTGCTATGACAGTCTTGTGGAGACAGAACAGTTTTTGTAGCACAAGGGGGACCCACCCAGTATTAGGCATTACGTTTTACTGTTTTCTCTCACTACAAACAAGGATTTAGTTTAAGACAATGACAATTTTGACATCGAGCTGTAAACTTGCTTGTCCTAATTCTTTCCCTGTTTTCATTCCTAAGCACGAGTCGATCACAAATCCACTTTTTTATTTTACTTCCGAATGAAAATAAATCTCCAATCTTACGGCTCATATTAAAATAGTTCCTTACCAGTTATTGTGTAGATAGAGACAGTTGTGTAACTGATGCTGTATGTCACGGAAGGTGGTTATCTATTTCCATGTTCCCGAAGTGCCTCTTATACAGTCAAGGTTGAAGTCGGTGCAAATATAGTGTTTGGAAAAGGAATTAGTGTACATGGCCTTCCCCATTAATCCATTTTACTTCCGCTATTTGGGTTTTAATAAATGTTGGTTTGCTGTAACTGTAATAGTAACTGGAAGTATGACCAACGCTACAGCATTTGGCGAATTCACTATTTTGTCCAACAGAAAAAATATTTCACACATTATAGAATTCAATTAAAAAACAATACAAAAGTTAATTATTTTAAATAATAAAAATGGTGAAGATGAAGAATAATCTATATATCAAATGTATTTACTTTGTGCATTGACTCCAAATTTATGTGGCAAGGCTACAATAAAAAAACACTTTTAGACCAACATGGTCAGTTTGATGTTGATCAATTGGTGCAGATACAAACTACCCGCATGCCATTCTGGTTTCATTGGTCTTTATTAAGGACAGTTCATTTAAAGATTTCTTGATCAACTATCCTAATATTACTTTCTATTTAATGAATGAATTTATCTAAGCCCCTTAGAACAATACCTTTTCAGGATTGGGGAAAAATGTATATGAATTTTAAAAAAATTATGACTGAGGTATGATGATGTATCAAATGTAAACCTTAAAAAGGAAGAAAAATAGTGCATAGCATTTATAGTTGTAAAAAGATCTTGTCCATTATATCCAATCTTCTCAATAGCCGCTTCTAGGGCTACTTTAAAGGTGCCATATTTTACTATTTCTTTAACAAACCAATGCCGAGGAAATATACCTTACAGATAATGCATTTTTATGTTTCTCTCTTTATTACTTATGGAAGAGACGCATCTGTCTGTGGGAAATGTACACGCGATCATTAACCAACACCACTTGAAGATTGCTGGGACTGGGCTGGGAGTTAGTGCCAAATCCCTCATACAGTTCAGACCTCACTCCAAGCCATTTCCACATGTCTGGGCCATTAAAGGAGTTCCTGGAAGGCCAGTGTTTCAGACCTGAAGCAGGCATTCCGATCGGGGCTCTGGCATACCGAGAAAACATTCTGCATTAGTGTAGTAGGAGATTATATAGGGAAATAAAGAGAGTTGTTACACTTAGAATGTTCCGTTATTCTATGCAACCAAAAGTCTTGGTTTGACTTGAACACCCCTTATTTTTTTCCTCACCATTTTGCATAATAGGTCACCTTTAAAACTTTAATGACACCTATTTTAAATTGCCATGTGCCAGTCAACCATCATGAAGAAAACTATACATAATAACACAAAAATCACTTAAAACTCTTAATTATCAATAACCAATTATTTAAGACTTATATTTAAATTCCAAAAGATTTTCTAATCAAATAGTCACATACTTCCAATACAGTATTACATATATCATAAATATTAATGTTGTCCTGGCAAAAAAAAAAAGATTAAATAAAATGTTTCTTCCTGTCTCAATAAATAAAAAAATTAGAGATTTAAAAATCAATAAACAAAGTGTATTGTGGTCAAAATAAAGGCTGGTTCTTGCCTGGCATACACAGCAAGTGTTAGGTAAAATATATAAACTTAAATATAAAGGACATTAAAATATAATGTCCATATATTTACCACAAATATACCACAGATTCTCCAGACTCTTTGAGTTGAGTTTGTGATGGATTTATTACACTTTGAAACAAACTCTGTCTGCCATATGGGGTCTAAGATCAGAATGAGGATCACAATAGATGCATTACAGTACATCGGGATTCATATAAAGTACAGTGATATATAGTCTATAGAAATCCTATAGAGAAAACAGGTTTTGTCAAATACATTCTCGAAGTCTACATTCATCAGAAATAGCTTGTACAATTGTGAACAGACTTTAACAAAGTGGACATGATAAAGAAAAGACAGCCATGGCGTTCTTTAAAACAACAACGGATTACAACCATACTCTTTGAATCATCAACAACAGGCTTACAAATGATTGTTCTCAGAAATTTCAACTTTGTTTTTTTTTTGTTTTGTTTTTTTTTACTCCTTAGGGTTTCATTCTCCGTATAATAATAGCAATAAATAATCTCCATCAGCCACCAAAATCAGAAAGTCTTTCATACACTTCATTTTATAGCATAGATCGAGTAATCATACTCCATCTCCATTTCCTCTTCTTCCTGATCTAAAAGGCCGTACTTAAATTTATGATACACCACACCATCCTGACCCATGTACACAATCTCCTCCTCCTCCTCGTCATCTTCATCATTATCAGTGTATTCACTCTGAATGCTGTCGCGGAGGGTGGCCGTGGTAAAAGCAGGCTCTTTGTCCAGTTTGGCGTAGCCATTCGATTTCACCGAACGCAAAGATGGAAGTTTGGGCCGATAGTGCATGAAGAGGAAAGCCACCACCCCAACGCTTATCAGCAGTAATATTGTAGTTACAGTAACGAGGCCAGAG
Organism: Clarias gariepinus; assembly: GCF_024256425.1. NCBI lineage: Eukaryota > Metazoa > Chordata > Actinopteri > Siluriformes > Clariidae > Clarias > Clarias gariepinus. The sequence goes on along the minus strand of NC_071108.1, from coordinate 29,593,711 downwards.
TTGCCTGCAGGCACTTCTTCTTTGCTGCGGAAGTTAAAGTTTAATCCGAGCACGCATTCGTCGAAGGAAGCTATGAACAGACACAATTTTATCAAATTTACTTCCATGCTAATAAAAGGCATGACTGCATGGCCTACTGGTTGACCACACAAATGACGTATTCACTGGAATGTTTGAACAAGAAAAGAATAGTGAGTAATGAGGAGTATAACATGTTGGGGGTATGTTGTTATAGGGAAATAATTAAAGGCAGGGTAGCTAGTTTGTGGTTAATGCTACTTGATTATTTTTCAATAATATGGTGGTTTTTCCTCTTGTACCACAGAATAATACCACTAGTAATATTTTTTTTATTTATAAACGCACAGCATACTTTTTCATTTTTGATAAAAATCTAAAATATATTTATAACATCTGCAAGTTCACAAAGGTTAAAAAAAAGGCTTTTCATATTACCAAGAATCTAGTAAGCATAAAATCCTTTTTACCATATCCTGTGGCTAAAAACTTACAAAGCACTGACACTGGAGGCTCCTTCCTTTTCAAGTCTTAAGCAACTTGAAAATGCAAAAATCATAATAGTGAAGGTGTTTGTCATTGTTAAATAACCCTTTTTAAAAACTTTTTTATTATTAGCCCCGTATTACCTAATAACATAATATTATGTACAGGTATGTTAATATTAATCTATGAATTGAATGGCAGCTGGCATTACTCATTACTTATAGATGCTCTTATGTGAAATTAATGAACACCGACTGACCAATCAAATTTGTGAACAGTTATTAGAAATTATTAGACTTATTCATTGTTTTCCTTTAGTTCATACACTGCCTGGCCAAAAAAAAAAAGTCACACACACTAAGATTTTCTCCAATGACCTTGAGTTCCCTCTTGCTCCCAGCACCACTCTTTCACAATCTGAGTTCTGCAATACACCTGAGACATCAGGGAGGCAAAAATCCCATAAATAAGATAACCTGGTCATTCAGTACACTCAAGTCGTCAGCTGACTTAATTTTATTGCCACATAACGTTGCTGAGTCTAGACCTGAGCAACTGAAGCAACTCCAGATCATATGCACATATGCATGATGCGTACATGGCTTCATGCGCTTCCCTTTTCATGCTGACAAAACAAGTCAATCTGAATTTATCAAACCCCATGACTTTTTTCCGGTGCTTCAAAGTCCAATCTTTAGCAACTGAAGACTTTTTTATTGATTAGTCTCACTAACAAGTCAAGTGGTTTTCTTATGGCCACATAGCTGTTTTTCCTAGTCTTATCACATAGTGTGTGTGTGCGTGTTTGTGTGTGTGCGTGTGTGTGTGTGTGTTTAAGGGTTCTAAACCCAATTCCAGTCATTAAAAAAAATATCCTTAGTTGTTTTCTTTGCTTGATGCAGCCCAATAATTTGACCTTACCAAAATGGCAACTTTTTTTTTTTTGCCAGGCAGCGCACTTTATTTATATACTTAATGATCCATAAACAAAACTGTTAATAATCTTTTGTATTATCTGGCATTTTTGTATGCAATATTTTTATTACATTTTATAAAGGACTCACCTATCTGTGCTAAACAAATTCTCATTTGTCAATTATTACTGCAATGCTGATAATGCAAAGGTTCCTGGTTATGGCAGTTTTTATTATTATTATTATTATTATTATTACATTTTGTTTATTATTTAATTTTATTTATTTATTTATTTTTTTTATCTTATTTTATTATAAACAATCATTGTTTCAATCACTATTATTTGCATCAATATTCAATCAATATTATTTATATATTATGTTTGTCTCGAATCATGAGCGCCATATCACGTATTGAATTGTATTGTGACATAAGCACATCATCACATCCCTAGTTTTTTTGTTCTGGATAAAAGATTTTTACCGTCATTGCACTGGCAGCACTCCCAGGACAGAGGAGACGAGTCCACACGACTTTCTTTTCCACAGCAAGCTAAACACCTTCCATCCTCTGAGAGACGATGTACAGCATGGCAGGAGGTGCAGTTAAACGGCCCCGCCCCTTTACACTCTAGACATGATGGGTCACATGGTATGCACTTAAGCTCTGGGCTCTGTGTGGGACAAGAAGACATTTTAGAGAGAAGTAGGTAGACTGGTGAATGGACAACACACAGGCATGAGGAGCGGTCCTGTGGTGATTAAATACTGGGAATCTATACCTTTATATATCTATAAACCCTATATGGTAGATGTAGCTGACAAAATAAAAAGGATCAATACCTAGAGATACAGTGTGTACCTAATAAACTGGCCACTCAGTGTTGTTTAATTGTTAATAGAAATATCAACTATTTTAATGTGATAAATGCAGCAGCATGCCACCAGCACTACCCACACACACACACACACACACACACACACGCACGCATACACAACCATATACCACGAATCAGAACAAATTAGATCTCCATTTAGATGTGAAGTGATTTAATGATTTCTGTATCAGATGCACCACAGCACTGGTTATTAATCCAAGCAGCAGGCTGTGTTACCGTGGATATAGCGTACTCTCCAGCCAGACACAATGATGAGCACATTCCTGCGAACATTCGGAAGCCCTCATAGCAGGACTTGCAATGAAAAACGCCCGATTCTGTAAAACAGATTAAACGTAATCACTGATCATTTCATTAAAACTGAATATAATGTATGTTGTTGTTTATATAATAGGTACAGTATGTCCTCATATCATCTATTCTAGGCTGCAAAATAATCAACCATACATTTAGAAGTGTCTTACTTTTACAGGTTTTGCAGGTTGGGTCACATCGTTGGCACACTTTATTCGAAGTGTCAGTGAAGTGGTCGGATGGACACACGTGCACACAAATCCCTTCATGCTTTAACAGGAAGTAACCCTCGCTACAGCCTAGGCAGTGTTTCTTACCACTGCCTGAACACTCCTCACACGACGGGTCACATGGTTCACATGTACCACTGGTATCATCGCCATAAAACCTGAAGGAATGTGCACCATTTATATTGATTTGATTGTTGTTATCATTATTAATAATAATAATAATAATAATAATAATAATTTGCAACACGGTGGTATAGTGGTTAGCACTGTCGCCTTGCACCTCTGGGGTGCCGGTTTAATTCCCGCCTTTATGTGCATGGAGTTTGCATGTTCTCCCTGTGCTTCGTGGGTTTCCTCCAGTTTTCTCCCAATGTCCAAAGACATACAGATTAGTGTGTGAATGAGTGTATGAGTATGTGTGTGTGTGTGCTCTGCTGTGGATTGGCACCCCATCCAGGGTGTACCCCGCCTCATGCCCTAAGTCTCCTGAGATAGGCTCCAGCCCCCCCGCAGTGTAGATGATGAGTGAGTGATGATAATAATAATAATAATAATAATAATAATAATATGATGATATACAACATTAAGACAAAGGCAGAAAAATTATCAAGTGAAAGTTAGATGATTAGTTTTTTAGCCTCTGTTCTCACACGTATATTACTGCACAGTGAATTTCTTTTTTTTTTCCCTCATATCCCAGCTTGTTTGGAAGCTTTGGTCAAAGCCGAGGGTCAGCCATGATACAGCACCCTGAAGCAGGCAAGGTTAAAGGCCTTGCTCAAGGGCACCAACCTTCTGATCAGTATCCCACCAGAGCCTTATCCTATTAAGAAAATAACCTCCAACATCGGAGGTTACCACTAAGCTGTCCACTGAGCTGTGTCGTATCAGGGGCACAAGGACACACAGAGACACACACTTTAAATATTCTGCGTTTCGTAATGAACATAAAAAAAGTTAGCTGTTAAATGTTTCTACATAATAATTATTGTGTATTGCATAATTGTAAAAAAATAAAAAAAATAAAAAAATAAAAAAAACTATTTAGCCTATAGGTATTTAATTTAGGAGTACAGGAAATTGGTGGACCTAAATCACTTTGCATTTGAATATAATAAGAATATGACATGAATATTCACTATGTTTTTGTTTTTTTTCCCTTTTAACAACAAAAGTAAACAAAAGCTGTGTACTGTAATGTAACCGCTCTCCTGTTTGGGGAAACTATAGCTATTAATTAAATAAGGGTGTTAATAAGCCAAGTCTTTTTTTTTTTAAGATAAAAAAATATACAAGGGGCATTCAAATAAAAAGACTTTTGATTATGCAGAATAAGAGAATACAGTTATAAGAGTAAAATCTACCTTTATTTCTCTATATAATCCCCTGCTACACTAATGCACTCATCCCAGTGATTCACTAGTGCTCGAACCATCAAAGTTTTCTCAGTATGCCTGAGCCAAGATCAGACTGCCTGCTTCACATCCAAAATGCTGGCCTCCCAGGAACTCCTTTAATGGCCCAAACGTGGGGAGTGAAGTCAGGATTGTGCGGGGCATATGGCAATAATTTCCAGCTTCTGGAATTTTACAATATGCAAGTGATATTTGTGAATGATAGTGTGATTGTTCCGCAACTTGGTGGTGGAGATATTTAAGAATCAGGCGTACCACTTGCTGGATTTTCACAGAAACAAGTGCAGTGGGTTTCAGGCTACCTCGGCCGGGATCGTCTTTCACGGACGTACGGCTGTGAATGCACTGTTTGCACCATTCATGTGTCTTACTGCGGCTAAGAGTTTCATCAACGTACTGTATTTTGCTATAATGTCATCAGTTTTCATTCACCAGAAATTTCACCTGGTTCGACTTGAAGGCCCTGTGTAATAATATCTGGAATGCCATTTTTTTTAATCCTGAATTGACCTTCTAAAGTCTTCTGCTTTCTTAATGTTCCTTAAATAAGAATTTAACATCTATTAGAAAGAACACACGATTTAATGGGGCTATCTGACAAAAATATTCAAATATTGCTATTATGTTAACGTACAACATGAAATAACATTAAGTTAATGTTAAGGACTAGGAAGAGAAAGCTTTTCAGATTGTGTAAGAAGAATTTTCGTTAACATGGTCTTAAACTAATGCTCCGTTTTTTTTGTTGTTGTTGTTTTTGTTTTTTAAAGAGCACAAAAGCATTGCAAAGTATAAAAGATCCAGAATACCACATCTTTGTTAAAAGCCCACTGCAATATAAAAGGGTGTGGATTTTTGATTCATGTAGTGGGAGACTATGTCAAAGTCTTTAAATTACTAGTCTCTACTGAGCCAAGGGTGTGTGTTGCTGGGTGCATGTTCAAAGGACTGAACTAATGAATTATTTTAATATCCAGTCTTTGTAATCATCACAATCACGTTACGTTTGACAAAAATAAGAGAATTATAACACTTGGAGGAAGTCCACCAAGCTTTTTAATTTGTGGGAAAGAAACAAATCAAAGAAATCACACAAACCAGTCACTTGGATATGGAATCTGGCTATGGAAAACAGACATTATATTATTTCAATGAATGTTTTTTTTTAAGAGTAGAGATAATTATGAAATCGTTTAACTGTTAAGGATAAAATAAAGGAATCAGCTTATAATTTGCATTTCTAAAACAAACTCCAGTTCAAGTTTAGATCCACAAATTAGCCTACAGTTAGGAGAATACATACATATACACAAAAGCTGTTGGACTCCAATTTTACTAGTTAATTTTATTTTTAACGTATTTCTAATGTATTTTTAATGTATTTATTTTTTTATTGTATTTCTTTTATTCATATTTATTTTCTTATGTATAAGCTTTTATTATTTTTTAAGGTCACTGACAGTCGTGTAAGCATTTCACTGCATATCGTACTGTGTATGACTGTGTATGTGAATTTGAATTTGATTAAAAGTAAACATGACCTCAACAAGAAAGTTGTCAACTGATGATGGAAATGATTATAAAAGTCCTTTAAAAAAAGGAAAGACAACACAGAGTTTGACATAAGGGTGTGGTTGTCTCCGGTCGGCTGTATCTAAAATCTGGTTCAGGTATAAACAAAAAAGAAACCATCTGAGTAGACCAAGGAGGGATAGAAAACTTACAGCTACAGTAAGTGCCTTACAAAAATAGAAACCTTACGCCAAAACAAATAGAAACCATAAACAGGAGTCAAGGATTGTGACAGAACTGTAAGAAATTGGGATGGAATGTGAAAATAATTAAATGGGATTTACATATAGAACATTGAATGAAAACCAGCACAAACTGGTTGAAAGTCATATTCAGTGAAATACAGAGGACGTCAAGCACAGTATGATGAGACTCTTAGCCGAAGTAAAACATATGCCTGATGGCTCGGATCCCGGTGAACATTTAGGAAGTGGAGCACGTGATCTTTGAAAATCAACTGATAAACTTGCAGAGGCAGATTGTGTGGGAACTGTACACACAATCATTTACCTACACATTACAGGAACTTACCTGGAAGTTATTGCCACATCCGCTGTACAGTCCTGACCTCACTCCAAGAACATTTCTACATGTTAAGGTTATTAAAGGAGTTCCCGTGAGGCCAGTGTTTCAGACATGAAGCAGGCATTCTGATCATGGCTCCAGGGTACTGAGATAATTTCCATCTTTACGATATTCAAGCACAAATGAAACTCTGGGATACGTGCATTGGTGTAGAAAGGGATTATATAGAGGAATAAAGGGAGTTTTGGTGCTTGTAAAAATATCTATGATATTTTTATGTGTTATAAAGGCTGGGTGAATATCATCATAAGTACACTATAGAGATTCCTTTTTTTTTTTTTTTTACTGGTGGTTGTTTGGAGACTTCATGTGTTTGGGCCAATGCACATAGCTTGATATCAAGGATCACAAAACATGGATAGATAAGCATGGGAAAAAGATTCATGATTTAATGAGAAATTCTTCCTAAATACTTATGAGCTGCTTAACTCATAAATTAAAGTTGTTCTGACGACAAAAAAAAAAACCTTTTTAACACTTCTTCATGATCCTCAAGCTTTAATTTTTATATATTATTATATTATAGTTATATTATATTATATTATATAACTTGCTATTTAATAAGTACTAATCTTTTAACATATTAATATTGTTAGTTGTTCTGTTATATGCAGCTCATCAGAGGTGAGATCCACACACATGTTGTTTGAGTGTGTGGTGCCCTCTAGTGGTGAAATGGCAAATGCCTGTCATGATGACAGTGCAGAATGAGATCAAGCAGACCCTGTTATTCTATTCATAACTATAATGTCATTTTCTTCCCCATGATTTCTTTATCATTTAGTTACAAATATATATATATATATATATATATATATATATATATATATATATATATATATATATAAAAAAATAATAACTTGGCAAAGACATGAAGGTGTACCTGGAAGGGCACTTTGGCAGACAGGTATTTCCCAACCTGAAGAGACCTACTTTGCATCTGAGGCAGTCGTTACTATGATGCCCACGGCACACTGCACACGTCACATGACACTTAATACACTCATGCTCGTTCGTATCACCGTAGTAACCATCCGGGCACGTGGTAACACACATGTGTCCTGTTGCGGAGGGAAAACAATATTTGCTTCAGTTTTATTTCTGGCTTCTTAGTAATAATGTGTGCAATGATTAGAAAGAATGCAGTATTCCCCTGTCATATAATGTGGTTTTAATTATGCTGTCATTGTAAATGGGAATTAGCGATATTGTACTGTTTTTCCCAGAGGAGCAGTCGGCAGAGGAGGCATGAACTCACTGTGCAGGTAATAGTCAGAGCGGCAGCTGAGGCACAGATGTTCACTCGCGCCCGAGCAGCGGAGACAGCTTGCGTGGCACGGTGTGCACTGCCCATCTTTATCCTCGAATGTGTTTGCGGAGCAGTTACTATAGAACTCACAATGGCCGTTAACATTTTTCCTCGTGTTGGGCCTGCAGCTGAGGCATGAGGATGGGTGAGGGCCAGAGCAGGTCAGGCAGGACCTGTCACAGTCTGGAAAACACACACACACAAACCACCCAGTTAGATTTACCCTGGCTGATTAATCACAGGTAGATTTTTTTTTTCATTTTCTATACTTAGACAGATACAGGGACCAAAAAATGATGATGTGGCAAAGGATGTAATAATTAAGTCAATTATGAGGGGCGTTCAAATCAAGGCGGGATTTTTGATTGTGCAGAATAACAGAAAAATCTCCTCCTATACTAAGCCCAGCGTTTTACTATTACTCGGATACCATCAAGATAGAAAGTTTTCCCCGAGCGATGATCGGACTGCCTGCTTCACATCTAAAACACCGACCACCCAGGAACTTCTTTAATGGCCCAAACATGTGGAAATGGCTTGGAGCGAGGTCAGGACTGTGCGGGGGATGTGGCAATAACTCCCATCTCCAGAGTTTCTGTAACGTGCAAATGGCGTTTGTGAATGATTGTGTGTACAATTCCCACAGAGATGCGTAAGCAACTTGAGGAGAAGTAATCGATTTACAAGGATTCTTCACTCGCTTAATGTTCACAGGAATGAAGTGGCCTCCGAGCCACCTCGGCCAGGACCGTCATTCACAGATGTACAGCTTTTTATAAAAAATAGCACCATTTATTGTGGCTAAGAGTCTCATCACCGTACTGTGCTCAGAGTCTTCTATGAATATCATGCTCTTATCACAAGTCCTAGTTTGACTTGAACGCCCCTTATAGAGTATGTTCGCAACATCCCAAAAGTATCAAATGATCAAAAAGGTGCAAATTTTTCCTTTTTTTTTTTTTTTTTTTGCACCACTCCCTGAATCTTTTGGACTCAATCCTGTTAATTTCACATTATCACCCTAATATACGTTGTCTTTTAAACAGAAACTATCTTAATGTGCAGTGCTAAATGATGACCCAGGATCTATAAATGCATCCTTGTGTTTTTGTGGGCAAGATTCCAATTTTTTGTTTAAATCATATTTAGTTCATCTGTACACCATATGGAAAGTTGCTTTGAATAAAACGCACTGTTCATACAACACTGTTTTTGCACTGATTGTAATTGGAACCTAATAGTTTTGTGGAGACAAATTAAAGAAAGAACAACACAAAATATTTTTTTTATGAGCTAGTGAAAAAAACACAAACTGAAAGGTAAAGAATGTGTGTCTTACTTGACTTTTAAGGGCAAAATGTAACCAAAATACAAATACATTCAGACGTAACCAACCAATCAGGGCTATTAGACTTGACCATGAAAGAAACAACAAATGCCCGTAAAGACAAAACATGCCACCAGTTTCCAGACTTAGATTACCAAAATTACTCAGAGAATAAAGAAGGAGAAACCATGATATATAGTACTGAAACCCATATGAATAGTCTGAGGCTGTAAGGTTTGAGCTGTCCGACATCTGTGCAGCATCTGGTTGTGCAATGTCTAGCTTTTGTTTGTACAGTGGCAGCCTTGGCTTATGTTGTTCGGTTTCCATATTCCGTTATGATTCATTTAATTATGAAAAATTAGGAGGCCTTAGAATAAGGTCCTGTAGAGAAAACTGGTTTCAAATATCCAGACTTGTGTTAAGACTAAATATGCTGAGACTACCAGACAGTATGTTGAGACTACAAACGATAATTACTTTAAATCTTTTTTTATTTTATTTTGATCACTGATGTTTAGCTTTTTAGATTTTCATAGGATGTCTTGCTTTAAAAGATGCAATGGTATATTAGGGACTAGAGAATTGCCAGGTCCCAGATTGCACAAGTTTGTGTGTGTGTGTGTGTGCGTGTGTGCGTGCGCGTGCGCTTGCGCTTGAGATCAACATACCCCGACATTCATTCTTATCCTGGTATGTGCCTGTCGGACAGGTGGACAGACATGCTCCATTGTAGCGGACATATGAAGCATACTGGCACGATATGCAGTCGTCTTCATTAGGCCCATCACAGGTTTCGCAATTTTTATGACAACGTTCACATTTCTTTTCTTCAAGCTTTGGAAAGTAGGCTTTAGGACAGTCATCCAAACACATGCCATCATACAGAAAATAGTACTTTTCGCAGTCTGTAAGAAAGATAAAATGAAAGGAAAAAAAAAACATATATTTTTTAGATTTGGACCCACATGTCACCCCTGTGGACTTCCGTGGTAAGTAGGCTAATAAATACACCAAAAAAATATCATTCATTGATCTACAGTACTGTGCAAAAGTCTGCCCTCATTTCTTCATATTTTACTTCCAAAGATTTTTGTCTCAAAGATGGGGTCTCAGGGATAGTTTTCCAGGCTTCCTGAAGGACTTTTTTGGCTCTCATTTTTAGTCCAGTGTCTGTACCATGACCAGTTTCAGACAAATGTTTTTTGTTTGTTAAACCACAAAGTGACCTATGAATCATTCAAGCATAAAAGACATCTAAACTAAGGCATGAACCAGTCAGAAACAAGTGCAGATAAAACTGGTGATGCTGAATGCTGAGTGGTTGAACGGACGAGAAGGGAAATGAGGTTGCTGCTGCATCCTACATAAATTGTATCTTTTTCCACTTGCAACTTAAATATATGTTCCCATTTCTTACATTTAATCTATATCATTTAATTTCATTTAATAAGAAAAAAATGGGGGTGGCGGCCGTAAAAAGTTTTACACAGTACTATTAGTTACAGTGCTAATAAATACATTTTGATATACTGTATAATGAACCAATGAATGCCCCCCGTATTTCTGGGGTAAATGTATCTTAGCTGTAGCTGCCTTCACTGCTGGTGCAACATAGCAGAAGTCCTTACCACTGCATTTGCCTTTTATGTCACACTGGGTGCAGCCGTCAGGACACTGCTCACACACATTGTCTTTGATGTAGTAGCCCTCAGGGCAATGATCCACACAGGTGTGTCTATGCAGCAGGTACTGTGGCTCACAGCTTAGACAGTAATCAGCTTCTTTTTCACATGAGTCACATCGTTCAGCACAGCTATGACAATTGCCACCTTCAGTGTAACCCCTGTAGAGATTTAAATCAAAGTGTGTCCTGATTAGAAAAATGTCGAGTTTATTCGAATTTAGTTGCCATGACACACTATGAAAAAGAACACAAATTAAAATTTTCATGAATTGGGATCGAGTCACGCTACAGCTATCTGAAGCAAAGGCGTTTTGAGAGCAGGGGTGCCGTGCTCTTGTTCCCTAACGGTGTGTAAGCAGCAGTTTTAAAAAAAATTTGATGTGTCAGAGGAGGCACATGTTAGTCTACTACACTATCCCTAGTTGGTAGCTGTAGGTGACACGGGAATGCCCTATTAAGGCAATAAGTGGGAACTGAAAATGATTAAATTATATATATTTATATATATATATATATATATATATATATATAGAGAGAGAGAGAGAGAGATAGATAGATAGATAGATAGATAGATAGATAGATAGATAGATAGATAGATAGATAGATAGATAGAAACTATGCACACTTTTTACACTTGGCAACACATAGGCCATTCTGTAGGTAGAAGTGTTGTTTGCACTTGAGGCAGTGTTGGGCATCATGGCACAGGACACATTGTGGTGAGCAGTCCTCGCAGTGCCCACTTGTCTTGTTCCCAAAAGCACCCACAGGGCAGGATGATGCACATTTTCGGGTGCTTGCTTCTAGAAACATACCTATCGATACATACACATAGATATCAATATTTTTTCCAGAGTATTTAATTTCTTACTTTTTTTACATCTGAAAAATTTCTTCAAAAAAATAAAAAGATAATATGGAAGCACTGAACAATCGGAACACTTACCATCAATGCAGGTATTACATTCGTCCGCCTTCCGGCCCCAACACAGCTTACAGGTAGAATGACACTGCTCACATTCTCCCTCTCCTTCTATACATCCCACACACACACATACATATACACACACACACACACATAGACAGAGGTTGAGAGGAGACAGAAGGCACTTACACAGCAAGCAGTAATTTTAAGATGAGCCAAATGTATGATTTACTATCTTCAGGATGAGGCACATTATAAGCAGATGCTAATTATAGCAGCCTGGGACTTGTGGAAAAGCACCAGCATAAGCATATTTCCCTGGTTCGTACTGTATATTTAGCTTAATAAAATATTTTATAAATACGATTAAAACATTTCTCAGATCGACTACATTTAGATAATATCACTTGAATCACACCAAATTAATCATATTTTCATTTGTTTCCTCATATATAACATGATTAAAAGTAAATATAAAGGTTGTTCAAGTCTAACCGGGACTTTTAATTGTACAGAATCAAAAGTAAAAGCTCTCTTCATAACCCCCTGCTACACTAATGCACTTATTCTAGTTTCACAAGTGCTTGGATACCCTCAAGGTAGAAAGTCGTCTCAGTATGCATACATCAGACTATTTGCTTCATTCCTGAAACGCTGGCCTCCCAGGAACTCCTTTAAAGGCCCAAACATGTGGAAATGGCTTGAGGCGAGGTTAGGACTGTACAAGGCATGTGGCAATAACTTCCAGTCAAGTGAATAATTGTGTGTCATCGATTTTTAAGGACCAGGAGTTCCACTCGCTAAATGTACATGAAAATGACTGTTTTACTGTACATTTACTGTGCATAATTGTACTGCACTTAAGGTCTTCTGTAAATGATAATCGTAATTTTTTTATTAATTTTTTTACGCCTTCACGAGAAAGTTTATTGCATGTCCCGGTTTGACTTGAACAGCCCTCGTAGAATATTTTACAGGAAACTCCACCAGCGTATTAATATTAGGCTACATGAACACATCACCTTACCGTTAAAAAAGTGTAACGGGTCACAATGGACTGCTTTCCTTGGGCTGACACACTGGCCCCCAACCAAACGCATTTCATCTTCACAAGAGTCGCAGTCGTCATAGAATGGCCCGCCACATGAGCGGCATTCGTGGTGGCATGGCTCGCACTCATTCATCGAGTCTTTAAAAAAACCCTCTTTACATTTCTCCACACACATGCCATCTAGACATGAAAAACGTTTGCTTTCAGGTACAGTCATAATTAAGGACTCAAACAAAATCATGACTATAACTGTAAATACAAATGTAGATATAATTTTTAAATGTTTTACTGTATAGTATGCTGTTTTCTTTAGCAAAAAAAACAGAGCACCGTATGAAAGAACAAGTTTCTTTTATTCTATATTGCACTTCTTCCAGTTGGAATTCAGATGAGAGAAGGTGTGAAGGGCTGGTAGCAGCATGTCTGTCCTCACCTAGCGTCTACGTAAACCTTTATTTTTCTGCCCTTAGGCAAACACCCATCACACCCACACCCACATACATCATCATCATCAGACAAAAGACACATATCCGGACAGACTCTTAGCAGCAATCGGATGCAACTTAAAGGAAAAATCCACAACAAACTAATTGCCTTAAAAACTTTATAAATAATAAATATAGGAGAAAAAAGGCATTTTTGATGTTTCATGATTCTTATGTGTGACAATTCATATATATTCGTAGTATCTATTTTTTATTTTAAAATGTTTGCATTCAAGATAAAAAATGTTGCTGTTTCTATATAATCCTGCAGGTGGCACACACTAAACTATTCACACAGCACAGTGTGCGGTAGGAGCTAATAATTTGCTAAGTTTGTGTTTAGAATTGTTACAAAATCTGAAATATTTATATCAAATTCGGATATTTATAAAATAGTGATACCGTCCCTGATAATATATAATCCCTAATAATAATTAACCCTTGACCTTCAACTGTATGAAATGTTTATAATTCAGAAATATTTTTTTTTTCCTTTTATTAATTAACATGTTGGGGTACCTTTACCCTTAACATCTTCCTACATTATCCACAATGCTGCCTGACTACCTACTCATAGTGCTGTAAGAAACGTAAGTCGCTCTGCATAAGGGCATCTTCCAAATGCTTTAATGTAAATTTAAATCTCCGTGGGCCATTTTGAACCTGAATCAGGCAACTAACCTTTCTCGGATTGAAATAGCTACTTGGTTGAGTAAAGAAACCTTTCAAACCATCAAAAGAAATCCAGTTGACATGACTCTACTTCCAGACTCATCACTTGAGACGACTTGCTCAGTTTCTGGCATAACTCAGCGTGACATCATCATATAACTGTTCTACTGCCAAATGCTTTCTCCCCACCACTTCTACATTGGATTTTCATTAACACACTTTTAAACATCCCAAATACCATAAATAAATCAGTGGAATCTTTTTTTTTTAAAGCACATTAATTCAGATCTGTCTCATACAGATGTTATTCTTTGGCACCTGAGAGTAAGAAGCCATCTTCACAGAGGTAACACTGGGCCTCATCACAGTTGACACAATTATCTTCACATGGACTGCACACCATATAGGTGTCATCGCCATATGTTTTCTCAGGGCATATCTTATGGCAACTTGTCCTCAATCTAATGAAAACAAATTTACTTGTAAAGCTATTGAACATCACATTTAAAATGACTCTTGAAAAAAAATAAATGAAACTAGCAAAACTTACTTGTAATATCCTTTTAGACAGGACAAACAGTTTTTTGGGTTTGCTGACAAACAAAGGAGAAGAAATTGAATTAATTAGTCTATCAATTGAAAGAAATTCACAGTGTATTAGATCATAGCTGGACATTCAACATGCCAATCAATCACAAAATATGAAATGTGGCTGAAAGATTTTAGATTCCCTTCAGTAAAACAACACAAGTAAAATAAATGAACCAGCCATTTAGTTGTCTTGTTCTCTGTGTACCAACAGGGGGCAAGCCAACATTGCCCTTCATTGGAGGCGCGATTAGATCCACTTACTCACTGGTTAATTTAATCAGACAGTTGTGAAGTAACTCTGCCCCAGGGCCGATGGGTTGTGAAATCCAAACTAAGCAACTATTCCCTTCGTTCAAGACCTAGGCCAATACATACTTTATCTAATAGAGGCAAGAATGCAAGGCACCAAGGAAACTGTAGGCCTTTAGGGCACATAGACTATTTGGACTGTATCATGACATGGCTGAAAGATTTGTTTAAGGAGAATTTGCTCACACAGCATTAACAAGGACAATGATGAATGACTTGTTAATGTGCCAGTCAACATTTCACACCTGCAGCCTCTAGGGAATTTTATTCCTTGGTAGGCAGGTCAGTAGTAGTGGTGGTGGTGGTGGTAGTAGTGTTTTGTAATGAATTTTTTTTCTTTTTTCTAAATCAGTCTACATAAAAAGATGAACCAATTCTGGCTGAAAATCCACCAACTGCGCCCAGATCGGTTTTGACGACCTTAACCCACTAAAAAGCCCTCAAGGAGCACTTCTTATCATCCACTCTTTAATCTGATCCAGTTGGCCCGTATTTCATTACACACTTATCTCAGGAAAAGCAGTGCGCATCTAGAACTTTGATGACACACACGCGACATGGTGTGACATTGTTTCATCTTTGCCATCAATCCAGCTCCAAGTTTAAATAGATTGAAAAGAGTTGGTAAGAAATGCAGCAAGATATGTGCTTCATCTTCTCATGTTTTTCTCACACACACATACAGCTTTTTCTTTGAGCATAAATGTATTCATGTTCTGCGACAGATAAGTTTGTCAAGAAAAGCTAAAATGGGCTATTACACTGTACCAAGTGCCGTTTTATTACAGTGTGTCTAATTGGTATAAATACAAATTTATTTTGCCTCTCTATTTAAAATTCAACAGGCTACACAATCAGGCTTTACTGCTCAGAATATCAGACAACAATGGGGAAAGGCATGTCTGCATGATGCAATGAAGCATTGCATTTGTCACCATATATAGGTTATCTAGACAAAACTGAAAAATAACACTGCAATACCCACCACTGAGGCACTTTTGACAGCCTTCTTCACAAGTAGCACAATCTTTGTGAGTTATATCATCCACCTCACCTGTATACAGCATACAACATGGTTAATAAGAATATACTGAAAGAGTAAGATAGATAGATAGATAGATAGATAGATAGATAGATAGATGTACCAGAGAATCTCTAAAAAAAAAAAAAAAGATTGAAGACGAGAATGTTCATGTATGTATGTGTGAGGAGGATAGTGTATAGTGGCGTCTGTAGCTAAACCTTCAGGCCACAGCAGAGGATCCGTTTATACATGTCTGCCACTAATGATAAGAATTTGAGTTCCAACACCGTCTGTCTCACTTTTGTTCAGTATCTCAGTCAAACCCTTTTCATATCTTTCTCTGAATGTGTTAAGCAGATCTGATTAGATCAACTACAGTGCATGTTGTGACCAGCTGAGACAACCTCAGTACTGATTTAGGCTGATATGCAGTGATAGAAAGCAGGGTGTGAAATGAAAAGCTTAAAATTCTTCCCTTCAACATATAAATTGACTAATGCACTTCCCTATTGATCTATATTTTCGACTTAAAATGTAAAGATTTTCCGACTTTATTGGCAAAGATGAGTGCATTATAAAAGTTAGTTTAAAACAAACTTTTGCCCAAAGAACATGGTGTATCTGCTTTGATCTTTTTTATGTTCTAAGTTTTATGGCTCAGAATCACATCAAAGGGAATTCTTGCATCTTGATTTTTTTAAGACCAGAAACTGTCCCATTAAAGGGCTTTTTTACACTTACTTATATGAGAATCAACCTTAACATAATAAAAGTATATAAAAATATTGGAAAAAACTTTCTCTTAACATCTATTTATCCATGTAATAAAAAAACACAATTAAATATGCATCAATTTGCACATCACATACATATCCATATGCTATCCATCCATCCATCTATCTATCTATCTGACTATCTATTTATCTATCTATCTATCTATCTATCTGTCTGTCTGTCTGTCTGTCTGTCTGTCTATCTATCTGTCTGTCTATCCGTCTGTCTGTCCGAATCCTTTGGGTGCTGTGAGTTCTAGGGTGGGTCTTCCATGGAGCAAACTTATTTGTCTGGTGTATTCCATGAATGCTTGATCAGATTGAAATCTGGGAATTTGGTGGACATATCAACAAACTTGAACTCTATGCCTGCTCAGCCCCCTATGCAGCAAGCTGTGGTGCACTAAGTGTTCTGACGCCCTTCTATTCTAAAGCCAGTCAGATTTTTTTTTTTTCAGCATTTTGTGCTACATGGCTTTTCCGTGGGGTTGGGAAAGACAGGGTAGTCCTTGGTCCCCACAGACATAGATGAGCTTTGGGTGCACATGATTGTCAGCAGTCTACTGGTGTAATAAAGGCAATTCCTGTGGAAACCCTAGTCATTGTTATTCATACAGTAGTGCCGAATTCAAAAGTGTCTGAATGTTAACGGTGACCACTTGAGCACATAATGTGATTGCATGTTGTATATGATGTATATCCAGACACTAGCTTCTTGAACCGTTTCTGATGGATCTTTCCCATCTCTCTCAATGGATTCTAGTAAGATTCTTGGGTTGACGTGCTGCAATTGTTTTTTTAACTTTAAAGTATGCTTGGGATCATTGTCCTGTTGAAAGGTCCAATAATGTCGAAGTTTCAGCTTTCTAACAGATGGTATGACGTTTTCTTCAAGGATTTCCTGATACTTGATTAAACAGATCTTGCCCTCTACATGGTGCAGGCTTTCAGTGCCAGAGGAAGCAAAGCAGACATATCAGAGACCTTCAGTGTTCAGTATGCACCTTATAGTGCACAGTAAAACTTTAGTGCCTGCTGCCACCAATTCTTTCTGTCGGTCCTTGTCCTTACAGTGCGGCAAAAAAGTATTTAGTCAGCCACCAATTGTGCAAGGATTCACAAAAGTGTAATTTCACAGAGGATTCACAAAGTGTAATTTTTATCATAGGTATACCTCAACTATGAGAGACAAAATAAGAAAAAAAAATCCAATAAATCACATTGTAGGAATTTATATGCAAATTATGGTAAAAAAAATTATTTGGTCACATACAAACAAGCAAGATTTCTGTCTCTCACAGACCTGTAACAACTTTTTTAAGAGGCTCCTCTTAAAGCTTACCTGTCTTACCTGTATTAATAGCATTTGTGATCAGTATAAAAGACACCTGTCCACAACCTCAAACAGTCACTATGGCCAAGACCAAAGAGCTGTCAAAGGACACCCGAAACAAAATTGTAGACCTGCACCAGGGCTGGGAAGACTGAATCTGCAACAAGTAAGCAGCTTAGTAGTCCTACAGTTCAGCTAGAGTAGTCCTCAATAGAGGAATGGGCCAAAATACCAGCAACAGTGTGTGAAAACCTCGTGAAGACTTACAGAAAAATGTTTAACCTCTGTCATTGCCAACAAAGGGTATATAACAAAGTATTGAGATGAAATTTTGTTATTGACCAAATACTTATTTTCCACCATAATTCGCTAATAAATCTTTAAAAATCCTACAATGTTATTTTCTGGGTTTTTTTTCTTATTTTGTCTATCTTCTCTCATCTTTTTAAGTGGGAGAACTTGCACAATTGGTGGCTGACTAAATGCGTTTTTGCCCCACTGTATTTGTGCAAAGCAATGATCTCATCTCTTAACTTTCTGGACAACTCTCTTGACCTAGCCATTTCTGACATGCAGTCAAACATCTCCAACAACAAATCTAGAAAACTGAGGGATTTGATGTGTTGTACATCAAGCACACATGGGGCACCTAATTAGTTGCAAGACAACACCTGATTTACAAAAGTAGTACTGTAATTAAGAATTTTATTCAGGGTGTTTAATAATTTTGAAAGTTCAGTAGTCTTTAAAAGAGGCCACTTGTGTTGAATTTAAAAAAGCATTTGTTATGCATTGGTACGGCCAATTGACATTTAGCCCCAAATTCAATAGAGGGGTCAGGCACTAATGTCAAGCTAGGAACCCTAGGATGTGGTCGTCATTCTAATTCCTAAGTGCTCCCTGGGGTTGAGGTCAGGGCCCTGTTCATGTCATTCAAGTTCTTCCTTGGCAAACCATGTCTTTATGAATCTTGCTTTGTGCACAGGAGCATTGTCACACTGGAACAGGTTTGGACCACTAAGTTCCAGTGAAGGTAAATTATTATGCTACAACATACATAGACATTTTATAAAGCTTGCAGAACATCTGAGAAGAACCCACAAGTGTCCAGAAATCTTTAGGTGTATGATGCATGGCGTACACAAGTCAGTACACAAATTCAGCAAACATGAGATTTCCAGAATGAATCTTTCAGCATAACTTGTTTCAGCAAGATTATAATGAAACAATAATGAAATGATAATGAAATGCCGACACACTGACTACATCCAATTATGATATAAAATGGTTGTTTGATAAGTTGATGATAAGTTTTTCACAATGATGGGAATCCCAAACAAAACAATCTAAGCTGTTACAGTTATTATATTTATAGAATTCTTATAGTTATTAGCCTTTTTTTCTCAACATGGTTGCAAAAAAAACATGAGGAGGTAACATTATTTATGATCGGTGTAGTCAAATTAGTGTAGTAGAGAAGCATTTTAAAATCAATATTTTATACTACTGTACTTCTGTCTGTGATGTGCAATTTGATTTTAAACATTGTCGGTCTCTTATGTATTAATGTTATTGATAGCAACTCTGAAGATGTGAACATTCACAAGCCTTGTTTGGCTCTATATGCTTTGGATCAGTCGGCACAATTAACTCGTTAATAGAGGAAAGAAAAAAGGCAAAAGATATCTTGTGGTGAGGAACAGGAAGAAAAACTTTCTAGACGTTGGAAAACTGACCGCCTTCGCAGTCCAGCTTGATGCACACACCGTCCTTGAAGTAGAATGAAGACATGCATTGAATACAGTGCGTCGCGCTCGTGCAGCTGCTGCAGTTTGGAGCGCAGGGCTCACACGTGCTTTTCTCCGAGTAGTAGTGTGACTGTGGACAGCTTTCCACACACTCACCACCGAGCAGGTAGCGTTCCACCTCAAAGTTATCTGTCAACAATTACACACAAATGAAATAGATATGAAACAACAGTGTGAACATGTTAAAATGCATTTTTCTGTATTAGTACAGTGACACCGGCTAATGTAGCTAGCAGGTTGGCCATCTTCCTTACATCATTCCCAAAGTAAAGGAAAAAGTGTTCTAGTTAGTGCTTTCTGATCCTGAAAGGTAAATTAGCACTTCTCATTCCTGAAGTATGTTCTCCATTTATTCCTGAAGTAAATTTATACTTTCTGTTCCTGTAGTAAAATTCCTTTCCTGAGGTAAATTAGCACTTGCTATTCCTGAAGTGAGTTTTGCATTCCTGAGGTAAGTTACAGCTTTCTATTCTTGTATTAAATTTTCCATTCCTGAGGTAAAAGCAGTGCTTTCTATTTCTGTTTTAAGGTTTTCAATCACTTCTGAGGTATCTTAGCACTTTCTATTCCTGAAGTATGTTATCCATTTATTCCGGATGGAAACAAGCAGTTCATATTATTTTAGTACGTTTTCCATCCAATCCTGAGGTACTAACTGTAAGTTAGTGCTTTCTATTAATGCATTAAGGTTTTTATTGATTTCTGAGGTACTGTATATTAGCGCTTTCTGTTCCTGCAGTTAGTTTGCATTTCGGAAGAAAGTTAGCACTTTCAGTTCCTGAAATAAGTTTTCCATTCCAGAGAGGCGGACTAGAGCTTTTCATTCCTGAAGTTACTATTCAATTCAGTGCTGAAGTAATTTTACACTGCATATTGCTGTAATTTTTCATTTTGAACTTCGCAAGTTAAATTCCTGAAGTAAGTTTTTCATTTCTGTGGATTGAATTAGCGCACTTTATTTCTGAAGTAACTTCTCTATCCTTGAGGTAAGTTAGCACTTTTTCATTTTTGATGTACATTAGCACTCTTTGTTCTGGTAGTACATTTTCCACTAAAATAAATTTACACGTTCTATTCCATTAATAAAATTTCCTTTCCTGATAAAAGTTACTGCTTTCTATTCCTGAAGTAAAAATACACTTTGCATTCCTGTAGTACTACAAGTTTTACATTTCTGAGGTAATTTAATGCTTTTAGTTCCTGAAGTAACTAGCAAGTTCTATTCCAGTGGTAAGTTTTTCCATTCCTGAGGGGTAAATTTGGCATTTCATTTCTGAAGCAACTTTTCCCTATCTCTAAGGTAAATTAGTACTTTCTATTCCTTTATTAAGCTTTTCATTCATTTCTGAATTAGATTGACATTTTCTATACTTTTAAACTAAAAAATTCAGAAATAGAAAGCGCTAATTTACCTCATGAATGGAAATTTTTTTAGTTTCTGAGGTAGCACTTTCCTCCCCAAACGCTTCTCATAACGGACTGACAACTAGCTTTATGTTAGTATTAATGAAGACATTTCCAGTTTCTTACTTCTTGTTCTACACACCTACAGTGTTACAGTTATGAGGATTTTTTTTTTACTGTACATGTAATTGACAAATTTTGTGTAAATGTTTTATTTGCTGGTGGTTGATGAAAAAGGCAGCTATATCCAGCTAACAATGAAAATATCTTCAAGCATCCTTTCCCAAAGAAATTTGCATTTACTGGCAACATTAGGTAGGTATGGTTACATGGTACTGTATCATTACAAAATTATATTAGAGTTTGTAGGCATTTAAGTTTTCTTTGTAGGTATTTTAGATCCTTTTGTAGGTTCTTTTGAGGTAGAAAAAGGTAGGTATGTGCTGATAATTCATTAAATAACACAACCACTGTCCATTTTATTAAGAACACCTGCACATTCATGCTATAATCAGCCTCACATAACAGACACAACAGTCTCTAGGATCTACAACCAATGGTATGAAAAACAACAAAACAATAATGGCAAAAATTTAGTGAGCAGAAATATGTTTATGAAGAAGGTCAGAAGAGGATAGGCAGTTTCAAAAGTAATAATCATAGTGTAATGTATCTCAGAAAACACTTGTGACTGATTGGCTGCAGCAGAAGTCATTTTTGTGTTTGCGAAATTAAATCCTATAAAACGCATACATTCTATACATATATATATGTAAATGATTATACTGCTCAAAAAATGAAGGGAACACTTATCCCCAGTTTGACTTAAATACAACCGTAAATATGTTTAAGGGCTGTTCAAGTCAAACTGGGACAACGTGTTCCCTTCTTTTTTTTTTAGCAGCATAATTTAGTTCAAGAAGCAATAAGAAAATAATTTTTGGGTCTGATATGGGATATGCGATTTGTGGTTAGTCCTTGGTATAGTAGCTGTCTGTGTGTATTTTTGTATTTTTAGAATATATTAAAACTACCTCTGCTGCAGCTGGTGCATTTGTCAGGACCCTCATCAGTACACTCATGACATGTATGATGGCAGCGATGACATTGCTCATCCTTTTTGTACTTTCCAGACTCACACTTTATAACACATTGTCCATCATCAAAGAACCTGCAGCGAAACAAAATCGGTAGCAGTTACCTTGGCATTTTGAAGATTAAGTAAAATCTTAACAATAAAAGTGAACATATACTGTAGGACAGTTTATGCAACCAGTGCACATGTCCGCTCTGATGTCCATTTGCATGAATATTATTACGAGCAGTGCAAAAGCTCTTCCTTTTAAAGTTACCAATTGACTTACCTAGTCAATATGCAGCTCAGGCAGTGCTTGCTTGTTGGTCCGTTACACTTATAGCAAGTACTGTCACATGGAGAACATTTCCCAGAATCATCCACATAATGACCTGAGGGGGGAAATAGAGGTTGCTGTTTTAAATGTAGCCTTCCAAAAAATAAGTAGTCACCATAGCAGGTACTGAATAACACATATCATCAGCACTTGAATAACTCAATTAGAAAAACTAATGTGATGCAATGGCAAATATCATGGAAAACTTGGCAAACAGGTATAGAACAGAAAATAAAAGTAAAGATAGGACAATGAGCTTACCTTAGTTTTACCAGTTCTTACGTCTAAAAGGTTTACAAGCATTTGATAAACATTGAATAGTCTATTTAAAGCACCTTGTAAGTCAAAGAATTTATATATAATATCATGAGCATGAGTGCTGGATCCAGTAACTAAGATTTCAGAAATAATATGGCCAGTTTTGTTGGTTATTTTTGCTCCACCAATGAAATAAATTTCACAGCTCGATAGTGTTGTCTGTTGCAATGCCAAAGCACAGACTGACTGACTGACAGCCCATGTCGATTTTAGTAATGGTTTAAGTGTAAATAACAACTCTTACATTAGGTATTTTGTATAACTATTGTATGAATGGATCAATGTTTTAGATGGCATAGTCACATTGTACATAAAAAAAAACTTTTGGTGCATCCAAACCCTGCAACACACTTACACCCTGTTAAGCACCATTCAGTTAAAACACACCCAAATTTTAAGGTTAATGTCATGGGTTAGGGATGGGCCCATATAAAACAAGGATTTTCTCAGAATTTTATCAAATCTAAACTTTCTAAACAGTTTACTCAGACGTCTGATGTCTTGATTATGGTTAATAAGCAATAAGCAAAAGCGGGAATGCATTTTATGGCTCTCTAATCTGACAGTTACACAAACTATGTTCAGACAGAAAAGCAGATGTTTTTTTTCTTTTAATAAATCTGATATGCAGACTATATGTTTGAGTAACCAAGTTGTGTAGTCTGTTTCAAGTACAGTCACATTTATGCACATATCTATAACCGCTGGGTGAGTAGTGTTTCATTTATAAAATATAATATTATTAAAATACTAAAATTTACCTAATTTTTCTTTCTTGGTGTGGTCTACAAATTTCAAATAAGAGTGGCATGTGTCGTTTCCGCTGCTGCTTTTACCATGGGCACTACGGATATTCGAGGTTCTCCCCAGTGACATGATTTTTTCTCTTTTATCTGATTTCATTTAGCTGTCTGGACATAGTTACAAACAGCCATTGCACATAATTTCTGCCTCTAACAACATACACTGAGAAATGCGCTGCATTTTCATTCACAAATGTTTTTTTTTTTTAAAAAGGAAGAAAAAACCCACACAAAACATAGCTCCATTTATGTACTATGGGAACATTTGAAAGGATCCATCTGAGCATTAGTACAATGCTGTCGGTCCCTGAAGGAGACCAGACATTCAGCATAACCTTTGACCACTGACTGATGGATGTGTTTGAGGACAGCTGGGAGTTTTCCCATAAAAAGGGTTGGTGGGCTATAGGAGGCTGACCTAAGGCTTACGCTCCAGTACACCCTATTGAATTTTGGTGCTTCTGAACAGAACTCCTAGCAGTGACCCTGCATGCCCTGAATTTGGCCTTACACAACACAAATTGTCAATCATTTGCTTTAAAAAGCTAAAAAATTCAACGTCATGTCATTCCCAGAAAGTGCAAGAATGTCTCCATTAGGAACCTGAATACATTTTATATTATTCCGCTCTCATTAAGAAAAGTATTTTATGGTAGTATTATTTTAAATAATAGATACTTTAATATTCAAGTACTAAAATTCCTAACATCAAAATGTAATATTCTAGAAAGGGGAGGAATATTACACTCCCACACACATGCCCTGTGAGACCTAGGGGAAACTTAAAAAATCTCAGCAACACTGCACAAAAAAAAAATGTGCCTGGCTACATACATACCACGCTGTGCATTTCTTCATATTAAACGTATTTAAATTATATAGATTCAATTAAAGGGAATTTTTTTTTATTGGGACAGGCTGCAAAGTGCCCAAATATATGATTTAAAAATTGGTTGTTTATGTAACAAACCCCATTTCCTTCTTTATCTGTTCCAACCACTCAGCATCACCAGTATACTACAGTAAATGCTAGCTTGATCTTCATCATCTGCACCTGTTTCTCATCGGTTCATGTCTCAAGTTAGATGTGTTTTTTTATGCTTGAATTACTCAAACAAACCAAAACATTTACTTGAAAACCCAGGGACTGGGCTGAAGATAAGAGAGAACCAAAAAGTCCTTCAGGAAGCCTGGAAAGCTATTACTCAAGAATATATAAAAAATATTAAAAAAAAAAAAAAAATCTAATTCTTAGAAAGCAAAATATGAAGAAATGAGGGAAAGACCATTGGCAGATAGTACAACTAAAACAGACGCTGGCCAAACTGATGTGGTTATGAAAGTCAAACTGTAAATACAGTTACATAAAATGTACTTGCTTTGATGGATTTCCAAATAAAATAAGAAGCTTCAAGCCAACATCATCATAATAAAAAGAAGAACCACCACCTAACTAGCCTTGATAGAATATTTTCTACTCATTGTGTCTCAATTACACAAGCTTTGTTTGTATGAATTTTTTTAAATAAAATTAATGCTTGAACCTATTTGAACAAACAAAATTAATTTACTATGCAAGCCCTACCTGATAAAGCAGAGATCACGAGTAAACATTGGGGACAAGGAATCTGAAAAGATTTTAAATAGTTCAAGCGACGTTGTAGTGCAAATATTCTGCCTTTTTTCAATCAGTTCTTATTATGCGGATGGCTTCGTGTTGCCCCAACACAAATAACTAGGCATTCTCTCGCTCAAGCTGTGAATTGTTCCCTTCAAAACAAAGAAAACAAGAGGACTGATGCATTCCCGCACAACCAGCGCACCCCCCCCCCCAACCCCCGCCCCAAGTCAACGTTTTTACTACTGCTAACATTTCCGACAACAGTCATAGCATGGCAGAAACTAATTCGATCGTTACTATATAAGGAGTAAGGGAAAAATCATTTCATCTACACGACCAGGGATGTCTATTTTTTATTTTAAAATTCATTAATTAAAAGATCAGTAAACGGTCCCATCCACATCCCTCTATGAGGGCTCTTACAACAATAAATCCTCTATATATTCTTGAGGTTGTCTAGAAACAGAAATATAAAAATTTATTTAAAATTAAAAAAAAACAAAAAAAACCTTCCCCAAAGACAGCAAAAGAAACTGGGCTCAAATGCTTTTAAGTTGAAAGTGATCAATAACGTGTACATTGTCAGAACAAAAGTAAAACATTTATACACACAAGTTATGTAATGTTGCATGTAGTGTATCTGCAAAAACCTTTATGGTTATACCATTTTCTTTGTCAAATAAATGCAAACATGAAAATACATGATTTCCCAGAACATCCCACCCATGTCCAAAAAAAAGGACCGTTTTGAATCTTTTTTTTTTTTTTTTTAATATAAATAAAAGGTTACATCATCTCAAACCACTTGGCATCAAATGAATTAAAATCAATTATTCATAAATAAGACATAAAAATCTTCTAAGCACAAGTAAATCGATCAAATGCCTTACAGGAATAAAATACTCTACTCCATTTTGCCTAGTACAATTAGTAAACATATTCTCTGTATATTTAGACCTTTGAGAATTAAGGAGTTCCTCACTCCCAAGAGTTGTTCTGTAGCAGGGAATATATTTGGACCCGGTTTGTCACAGTGGATCCAGCATAACGTTGCCACAGGTTCTAAAACTGTGGTTTGTATAATACCACAGAATTTGTAACAATCCCATATAATTAGCATTAGTTATTTTGCCATAAACATCTTTCTTTAAAAAAAAAAAAAAAATTATATAGAAAAATTGATTATGCGTTATACCCTTAAGCTACTTCTTAAAACCTAGTGTGAATAATGAGCTATGCTGGAATTAGACTTTAACGTCATTCTGTCTGTAGACATAAAACTAGTTTAAATGGGAGGTTTTTTTTTTGTTGTTGGTAGTGGTGTTTTCTTTCTTTTTTTATTTATTAATAAGTCAATAATTTACACAGAAGACAGGACAGCGCAGTACACAGGCCTCATATAAGACTGTTAGAACACACCAGCATGTCTCATTAGGTCATGTTTGGCTATTTTCAAATTGAATCATTTCATCTTTTCCACCATTAATCACATCATCACAGACAACCTGAACATGCTGTACTGCTGAAATGAGGTTTAAGCTCCTTTAATTTCAGTAAAAAAAAAATGTTTGTAAAATAATTGGAAATAAGAGAATGTGTGCATTAATTGGTTATTAAGTGGACATTAATGTGACCTAGTAGAGGTAAAACAGGAAAAAGACTAGTTGATTGCTAAGCTATTTACCTTATAAGAACCAAGTGTCTTATAAAGGTTTTGTAAACAGTCTTGGATATTAAAATGAAAATACTATTACTACATGCATATGTCAAGTCCAAGTAGAGCATGAACACCACACACGAACACCCATGCACACGTGTGCACGCAGTGCGTGCACACACACATCCACACCCACACATACATACATACACAGAGCCTGAGGCAACCATTATTTTTTTTAAACAGTTGAAAGTTAGTTGCATTTACGATACTGGTTAAAACTATGCCACTTAAACCTAAGTTTTTCCTGAACTGATCTTGGTTAAAAAAATCTAGATTGTTAACTTTAGGCGTTTCCTCCGCTCATAGTCGTGTAGTTGAAGCGGAAAAACAATAAACGGCTTCAGTGATGGTTTCAAATTTATTTATAAAATGCACAAACTGGGCTTAAGTCATCTTTCATCATACTGTTAGAGGACAAAAACAAAGAAACATCACTTAGTCAGTCAGTGTGCCTCTCTGATTTTATCTCTGGACCCAAAGGAAAATGAAAAAAAAAGGGGGGGGTTTACAAAAATTTTGGCATCCATGCTTTGGTCACAAAATACTGAACCATATGATTTGTTGTTTATTGTTGATCCCAGTCGCAACACCCTGACAGATTCTTCCAAAACCACACACACATACACACACAGGTAAAGGTAGGTTTGTTGTAGTTCTGGCACCGAGAAACCTCTCAGCATAGTCCCGTATTAGAGGTTCTTGGTTGGAAATATAAATTAGCTGAACGTCAACGACTAACGGGGCCGCTGGGGTTCCTTCAGCCGTTTAGAGAACATGTTCTACAGCAAAGCTGTTGCAGAACCTTCCTCTGGCACAGATTGTTCTTTTTCACCAAAACACAGAAACTTCCCTCAGCCCATGATTCTTCATTTGCTTTCCACAGAGCAGGAAGAGGAGAGAAGAAAGAAAAAAGTACAGCAGACGATTGGGCAGCGAACAGGAAGCGATGCAGATCAGGTGATCATGACAGGTAGCAGGAAACAGGTTTAGAATCCAGCAGACGGGTCGAAGTAACGGGCATCCGTGTACGATTTGGAATCCATCGAAAGGTGCGGAAAAGAGATCATAGGAAGGAGAAGGAGAACACACATTAAGAAACTAATCAGCGATCATGGCAATAATTTTTACAGTGCTTTCATGAGGATCAGGATTTATTGTGCATTTTATGTGTATTATATTTATAGAAATATTGTATAATCTCTGATTCACTGTAAAACAATTTCAAGAAACCTTTTAAAGTTATTACAGGGTGCCCCCAAAAAATTGACATCAAAAAAAGATATGTCCAACAGCATAAGACAATCCTCACTCACATTTTAAGAAAATGTGTGAAAACTAACCACGTTTAATGTCTTACTTTTTCTATCATTGATAATGACAATGTGCTGTTAAAATGGCCACCAAAAAAACGTGTCAAGTTTACTGGACGTGACACCTTTTTTCCTTTTTCTATGGGTCTATGTGAAAGGACAGGACTAGTCTTTGTCCCCACGCCTTTTTCCTACAAGCCTAGAGGAACTCAACCAGATGATCATTAAGAAGATGGAGAATGTTAAGCATGATATGCTACAGCGTGTTTGGCAGAAGCTGGACTACCGACTTGTGTATGCATATTGAACATTTTTGAGGCTTTGTGAAATCATTTATAAAATCTAGATCCATTGGAATTTAGATTTTTTAACATGAAGTTTATTTAATTTCGTTTTCCTAGGACATGCACAGTTAATCAGATATTCATATTTCATATGATGTTACATTTTTGTGGGACACCCTGTACTTTAGAAATCAGTTTAGGATCATTTGTTCAATGTAAAAAAATTTCCCCACTGTAAAAGAACAGACAAATTTGATTTAACAAGCATTTTTAAATACAAGAAATCAGTGAATCAGGCCTTCAGGATAATGAACATTGATTATAATTAAAGACTATAATTTTAGGACTCTTGACTGTAATTACCAACATCAAAGAGCAGCAAAAACTAACGAAAGCGGGAACATGTGTAACACAAGGAGGAGGCTTTTCGAGATAAAACCTGAGTGAATGCGAGTGAATACGCAACTTACTCACCATCTTTGCAGATAGTGCTGACGACACACACACCATTTTCGAGGTTATATCCGTTCACGCAGGCACTGCAGTTTCTATCTCCTGGACCTGTGCATGTGTAACATGTACGATCACACCTGGCAGAGGAACCAGAACAAAAGAATCAAACTTAAAAGAAATTAGGCTTTGGAACACCTTCAATTACTGAATAAAGTGTGTGCGCTTAGTCCGGCTTGATGGGCTACTGACTTGCGGCAAGACTTCTGGACCTCTCCATTGTCTGCAGTTTTCTCTGCCATGTAGTATCCTGGGTTACAACTGGAAACACAACGCCACTCTTCGAGATAGTATCCCTCTGCACATTTAGTGCATGCCTCAATGCCAGTACCTGAGTACAAGACACCTTATACCATCAATCCCACATTCTCATCCATCTTGATAAACAGGTACTGTAAATTTCCTCAAATAAAAAAAACATAAATGTTTGCATAAATGTTTCTCTAAACTAATTAGCAGGAGGTAATTGCTTTACAAACCTAAAAACCAAAACCCTTCCAAACGTTGCCAGAATTCTAAATGAAATGAGCAATGTGTTAAAATAGCAGAACAAAAAAAAGCATAAGTACCTGCACATGTAGCACAAGCAGGATGGCAATGCTCGCATATCCGTTTGTGCCCGTTGTAGTATGTGCCAGCCTCACAGGTCAGCTGACACCTAGTGCCTTGTAGACTAGCGAAAAAAAAAAAAAGTAAATAAAATCAGATATTAAGAAAAAAAAAAAAAAGCAACGGTTGGATTACAGTATGAATAAAAACACAAGTGTTCAAGCGTAACCTCTTCTTGACCCAAGTACAAAATAGTCTAAATAAAATTAATCTCTTATAAAATATATAAAATTTAAAAAAAGATATGTAAAGCAGCTTAATAAAGCATTCCGACAGGATCGACAAACTGCATTTCTACAATTAGTTAATGCGGGTTCCTCTATTACCATGTGTTTAAACAAGGTATTGAATTTCAAAAAGGAGTACCAGCAGAAAACTAGGTGTATTTTAAATTTCAAGCTTGTCACCCATCTTTTAGACCTGTAGTAGTCTAAACAAGTCTGAAAAGTTAAACAAAGCAAGGCCTAAAGTCCAAACACGTGGGTGAAAAACCTTTACGGCAGATTCGGAGAAATCACTTTTCAAACATATTTTAAAATTGTTCACAGAGCACAGCTGCTGTACATTAGGGAGGCTCCATGTGCCATAACCTGTTACTCTTTTTCCCTTGCTTTTTTTTTTTTTCCACCTCTCTCTATTCTTCTCCTACTTCTGTTGCTGGGCACATATGGTAAATCTAAAACACTCTCTAGATAATGTGCTTCAACATCTGAATATCAAATGCTGGCTGGACTGCACGTGTTGAAGGGGTTTCCGACCGCCTTCTTGTAATCGGCCCAGCATGTTCTTTTCCGTGAGCTTCTCTGACTTTCACCACGCTAACCAAGTCCTACAGGTTTTCAACAACACTAACAATATAGGGCCATGATGCAATCCAGTGGGGTGGAGGTTCAGGTTATATTAAAGGACAAAACACGGTCTCAGTTTTAACTGGAAGGATAGACAAGGTACAACAGAAACTTGGTTGTATACGCTGCCTGGCCAAGGAAAAAGTAGCACATTTTAAGATTTAAGCACTCTTTATGCTGCTAGGACTTAATAACTGAGTCCTGGAATATGTCTGTTCAATCAGGGGGAAAGAACTGATGTGATAACCGTACATTCAGGTCATCAGCCGACTTCACTTTGTTGCCACATAATGTTTCTTAGCCTAGACCTGACCAACTTAAGCAACTTCAGATCATAACCCTCCAGAGGCTTGTACACTGGCCACTACACATGATGGGTGCATTCATGCCCTTCCCTTCGTACACTGATGCACCCATCGCTCTGGGATAGACCACATGACCTTTTCAATTGCTTGATGCAGCCCAAAAATTTCAACATGCTGAAATGGCGACTTGTTTTTTTGCATAAGCAGTGTACATTAAGTAGGCAGTGGTTAGCTCAGTGGATAAGAAATTTAATTACTGATCAGAAGGACATATGTTTAAATCCCAGCACTGTGAGGCCATCACTGATAACCTTAAACCCTTAAATGTTCAGATGTTCAGTATAAATGAGAGAAATACGAGTCGCCCCGGAGAATGCTATCAGTGTTGATGCAAAATAAATGAAAAGGAATTACCTGAGCCCTGGCTTACATTCTGTGCAAACATTTGCTGAAGTACATTTCTTGCAGTTCTCGCTGCATTTACGGAACATACCAGCATCTGTAAGAGAAACCAAGGAGTCAAACCTTCAACGTAACAATGTCATGATTAAACCTGATCTGATGCTGGCAAGTTCTAGCACTGCAGTCAGAAGCCTGTGGTTTGGAAAGGAAGAAAAAGGTATACACTGGTTGCAAGTCATTGGCTACATAGTTGCATTACTAAGCTGGAAAAGTAATGGTAACTTACCAGGATCCTGATAGAAGCCCTCGGGGCAAGTATAGAGGCATGCATTGGCTCCCTCTTTGAGGTAAAACCCTTGACGGCAGGAGGTACATTGATCACTGCGGCTACCAATGCAGGATTCGCATAGAGGGGAACATTTCTTACAGCGCCTCTTATCGTCCCGGAAAAAGCCAGGGGGACACTCAGGCACACACATCCTGAGAGGGGGCGAGAGATAGGAATGGAAAGAGAAGCAAGTAAGGGATAGTCATCAGAAACAGACAACTCAGCAGCTGACAGCCATGAGGAAAAGCTTTCCATAAGAGACAAAGGCAAAGGTCTGAGGCTGAGAAACTCATTGGCTGCAGATGTGTACTTTAAGTATAGCTCTGTGTGTGCGCGCGCGAGTGTGTTTTTTCGTACATCCACTTAAAATTTATTTCAAAGAAAACAGAAATCAGCCACAAACACATACATGCATACGGGAACTTTTTCACATTTTCACCCACACATGCACCCAGTACCCAGGATCTCAATGTGTATGTAATAACAGCTCAATCAGAATTAAAGTTTATCATGTAACGAGCTCATGCGGAACATTCTGAATCGGAATGAAATTTCAATCGGAATGAAAGGGGTGGTGTAGAAGTTATCTAATCCATTAAATAGGTACAGTCATGTACTGCCCCTTTTAATTCTATGTTTTTGTGTAAAAACATCATAAACACCTGATCGTAGCAGGTCTCTCCGTATTGGGCAAATACAACAACAATATGAAGCCGAGAAAAAAAGAAAAGAACTAAGTAACCCTTTTACAGGATTTAAGAGAGTCAGTTGCAACCAGGTGCTGCTAATAATCAGCCCTTGATTAACTGATCATCACCTCTATAAAAGGAAAAGTGTTGTCAGTTTGCTGGTATGGAGAATTCAGCTGTGTGTTAACACCATGCCAAGAGGGAAAGACGTAAGCAATGGTCTTGGAGACGTAATTGTTACTGCACATCAATCTGGAAAGAGTTACAAAATAATTTCCAAACAATTAGGAGCTCAACATTCGACAGTGAGAAAGATTATTTATTCAGTGGAAAGCATTTCAAGACAGTTGCCAAACTTTCCAGGAGTTGACGTCCCAGCACATTCAACCCAAGGACAGACAGGGCAATGCTCAGGGAATAGAAAAAAACCCAACAGCTACATCTCAGATCCAAGAGGCCTCATTGAGCATGTTAAAGTCTAAGATGGTACAATTAGAAGAAGACTGAACAAGTACAGTTTGTTTGAAAGAGTTCTTCTGGAATATTGTCCTATGGACAAATGAGACCAAAGTGGATAATTTTTTTAATTTTATTTTTTTTACTTTAATGCCCAGCGCCATGTTTGCCAAAAACCAAACATAATATCAGCAAAAACATGATGTTTGATGAGTGAGGGGTGATGATTTGGGATTGTTTTTGCAGCCACAGGACGTGTGAACCTTTTGAGTCGACCATGAACACCTCTATAAACCAGAGTATTCCAGAGCCAACAAGAAGGCCATCTATTAGCTCAAGCTTGCAACAAATTGGTTCATGCAACAGCACAATAGTTTGAAGCCACCAGTAAATCTACATTAGAATGGTTGAAAAATAAAACAAAATAGAAATTTTACAATGGCCTAGTTAAAGTCCAGACCTCAACCCAACTGAAACGCAGAGGCAGGACTTTAAGAGAGCTGTGCATAAGCGAATGCCCAAAAACCTCAGGGAACTGAAGCAATGTTGTATGAATGGGCCAAAATTCCTCCACAATGATGTAAGAGACTGATAAAGTCACACAGAAAATTATTACTTTTTACTATTTTTGCTGATAAAAGTGGATCTGCAAGCTATTAAATCAGGGTGCTTAGTATTGCTCACATTTTTTTGGCTTCACTTTTATTAAATAGATACTGGTGCAGTAAACAAAAAAGTTACATGTTTGAGGTTGTATTTGCTTAATAATGAGACCCACTACAATCAGATGATTATGTTTGTACACCAAAACACAAATTTAAAAGGAGAAATACTAAGAATCGTGCCGAGTGCGCTTACTAGTTCACCTGAGAAAAAAACATTCCTTGTTAACATCAATAATGAGCAGTGTTTAAAATCATAAACCACAGTTTATAAAGAAAATTCTTTTTCAGAATATTGTTACCCTGATTTTTCTCGCCACAAGAGAATACATGATAGTATCAATATCCATGCACACATACACGGGGTGTACCTGGTGTTGTTTTTAAACTTGAGGAAGTAGTGCAGACAGTTGATGCACTGATGGGGCCCGGGGCCCTCGCAGCCGTTTTCGTTGCACTCCGGGTCACAGGTGCCTTACAAGAGATGACAGATTTCTATGATCAAAGAATGGGACTCTGCTTTGAATGGGCAGAATGCATTACTCAAAAAACTCTGGCAACCTTCCCAATGTTAGTGCTGACCGA
This sequence comes from Clarias gariepinus, assembly GCF_024256425.1. Taxonomy (NCBI): domain Eukaryota; kingdom Metazoa; phylum Chordata; class Actinopteri; order Siluriformes; family Clariidae; genus Clarias; species Clarias gariepinus. The sequence continues at coordinate 29,559,738 of NC_071108.1, read as the reverse complement.
GGCTGACTTACCCGCATACTCCTCGCCATACTCGTCCTCAACTGGAGTATCCTCCACAGAGCGAGGCTTGTCACTACGGGAGGAATAAGGGTGCACTGAGGTACCATAAAGCACCAACGACCACTCCTTCAGTTTGCCTTTGACGTTAGTGAATACAAAAAATAATAATAATAATAATAAAAATATTAATTCTGCAGGAAATGTAGTAGATTTTTTCCAGTTTTATAAAAAAAAGGTATGATGTGTAAATACCTGGAGCTTTCTGACTCCGGACTTGTGAGGGCGAGTCATAGACCTCGAGAATCCAATCTCCAGCGGCTTTCTCTCCCCAGCAGTGAGTGGTCATGAACTCCCAGTTCTTAAAGCCCTCCATGGAGTGGTCAAACAGTCTGAAAGATATACCACGGTGAACATCCAGAGCAGGCCTTTCTTTTCCTTTTAACCCGCCAGAAAGTTTCCAATATTCATATGAAACTGCCAAAACTGCAATTTTACCTGTTGGCAAGGAGCTGCGACTTTGTCCCTGATGGTGAAGTCAAATTAATCGACAAGTCTCCTCGTCGTGGGTGGGTTATGGTGATGCGTACAACCACGTGTTCCAAATAAATGACGTGGTGATTCGCATTATCTGTGCAGCCCGTTGCCTTGTAAACAGAGCGAACAACATGCTCTGGGCGAATTGTCCTTTAGAAGGAAGAACACACACAAAAAAAAAAAAAAAAACTTGGCTTTGCAATGGAAACATAAATCTGGGCGTTGTAGATATAAAACGGAAGACGTGAGAAAGGGAAAACTCATATAGACAAGTATTGTCATGTTGATGAGTCATGTAATGATGATGTGATAAATCTACCTTATTTGCCTATCTGCGTTTTCCACACATATATGCTGTTGGGGAACTTGTTTCCATCTCTCAGCTTCTTTGACCATGGCCTCCGCATCCATGAGCCCAAAACCATATAGGTGACTTACTGTAGGTGTATGTAACAAACAACAACAAACGGTGACATGAAGGACCTCGTTACAACGCAAATAGTATAAGATTGTTTGTTCATGAATAAAGGATCTAAAATATTAGAACTTGTTAGACATGCCAACTTCATCTACACGTCATCAGTGATAATATCTGATAGTCTTGCTATCTGGCAATTTAGCGGTTAATATACAGCTACAAACTTGGTATTATTTCAGCAGTGGGTTATAACTCCGGTTACTCCGATAACAAATTTGTTATCGAAATTTGAGTTTTAGAATAACAACAAGAAAACATCCTTAAGTGGAGAAGTAAACGTTTTGCAGTGATGAGTCTACCACCACGCTGGTGACCTTTGATTAGAACGTTTCTGAGGAAGTTCATTCCAAGTTTTCTTTAGAAACACTGCTCATGTCGATAAGAGCGAGGACACAGCTCCGACTGAATTGGAGTTTTAATATGCAAAGCAGGTTAGTAAGGTGCTATAATTGGATAGGCCTCATAAGGAATGTATAAGCCCAGTACCATTGTAGCCTGCTGCATTGGTTTTCCAGTCAGGAGCACTGAGATGGCCAGCTCGTGATGTTTTCACAATGATGTGCTGTACATCCCTCCACGTCAAGAGAGGGCTAGAAGGCAAAAAAATATATTATTATATTTATTAAATTCAAAGATATTTTAGTCTAATATCTCTCATCATGATCACAAAATACGTTAGGATATTATCCTTTGCTTTTATCATTTCCTTAGATCATAATAATACGCCATGCATGGTGGTATCAAATAGCATCTACATGCTAAGCATTATATACAGTGCCGTGACTATAATTCAGTATTTGCCTTGAATTTTTTTTGCATATTTTTCACACTTTGGTGATTCAGATCATCCAACAAGATTTGACAGGGAAATTTACTTAGACTACATAAATACATTTTTTTTTTTTAAATGATTTCATTTATTAACGGAAAAATCTGTCCGAACCTGCCTGACCCTATGTGAAAAAGTAATTGCCCCCACCAGCAAGTCCACCTCTGAATGGCTCAAAAAAAAAAAAAAAATATATATATATATATATATATATATATATATATATATATATATATATATATATATATATATATATAAAATAAAATAAAGGTTTTGGAATAGCCTAGTCAAAATCCAGACATTTGAAATGCTGTGGCATGACGTAAACAGGTTAAACCATCCATAGTGGGCCAAAATTCCTTTACAGCAATGTAAAAGATTCACTGCCACTTACTGCAAACGATTATGGCACAACCAGTAATTAATTTTATGGGGCAATTACTTTTTCACACTGGGCAAGGCAGGTTTGGACAGCTTTATTCCCTTAATAAATTAAATCACCTTTTAAAAACGGCACTCGGGTTATCTTGTGTGTAATATTAAAATTTGCTTGATGATCTGAATCATTTAAGTGTGACAAATATGCAAAAAAACTAATTATATAAAAATCACAAAATGAACGTATCTTTATATACTTTAATACCTAATGTCACATATAAAGTTTTGCTTAAAAAATACTTTGAAACAGGTAGCCATGGATCGCACGTGTCAAGTTAGCTAACACATTATAAAAAGCGAGCCGACATTACAAACAGCCTTGGAAAAGTAGATGCGAGGAGTGATTTAGTGCATCTGATTTGAATAAGTCTTACTTTGCCTCCAGGGCAAGGGCAATGATCCCAGCAGCCATTGGGGCTGATGCTGATGTTCCAGTGTGACTGTCTGTGCAGCGCTGCCTTAGATCTGTAGTGATCTAAAGACAGGAAAAGAACAGCGGTTGAGGTTTTGGCAAGTATTTCATGGCACTGTAAAATTATATTAGTACGAAGTGTTCTGATTAAGAGATTACAGGTGTGGAATTTAGTGAGTCTCTCCAAGACTGTCTCGGAGGAAAAGCGATTTCTGTGTGTTCGTGTGTGCGTGCATGTGTGTGTGTGTGTGTAGTTACTGTAGTCATTCACAGCTAGACAACTCCACAATGACCCAGTGACCAACAAATTTAACACCACACATAGAGACAACATAGCATCATGTTCTGAACCCACAAAATGTACCCACAAGTAACGGAATCTCCCTCTCCCTCTCTCTATGAGATGTATGGAAAAAGGCTTACTGTAGCTGACTGTGCCTAGTGCCAAGATTGGAATTGGTATAATTCGCATTGGAAGAACAATTTGCACGGGTGGATTTGGAAAATGTGTTACTCGGGTAAAAAAAAAAAAAAAAAGTCAGTAACTTCAAAAAAAAAAAAAACAGTGAACAATTCATCTCAACTCCAAATGACAAAGATTTCCTTTTTATTTTTTTTTTTTTAAGAACCTTATGTTTTTTATGTTTTTCTGGCTATCACGCTAGAAGCTTGGCACATCTGGGTTTGCAGATCTTTCTCATTCCTTTCTGGAGAAACTCTTAAGTTGTATGGAGAGCATTGATGTGCTGCTATTTTCAGGTCTGGGTTCTGGCTGGGCCACTCAATGACGCTTGCAGACTTGTCTTGAAGCCATTCCCACATTGTTTTGGACACTCTCGGTCATGTTTCTATTCAAATTTTTGCTCAATCCTGAGCAGGGAACTGGCCAGGTGATAGAATTAGGTGAAACAGCAGAATCTTGTTTTACCTGGCCTGAAAGTTCTTTTAAGGAAAATATGATTTTCAAAAGGAGCAACTTCTGTCTGGTTGCTCTACCTTAGCCTTTAGTCCGTTTTTTGGAGGGCTGCAGAGTGGGTTGTCCTTTTAGCAGACATTTCATGTACACACACAAGACCTTCATTAGTCGGGGTTCCATTAGACGGATTTTTGGTTCAAGATCTAGATAGAGTGTCAGTGATTCTGGGTCCAGTATTTTTGCTCTCGGCTTAATTATTCATGGTAAAGACTTAAAAAAATAAAAAATAAAATAAAAACTTTTGCTTCATATTGACATTACAGACCCACGCTGTTGCTGCAACTCAGTTGGCTGCACATCCAGAAAATGGATGTAAATCTGCCGTTCCAACACATCCCAAAAATACTCTATTGGATTGAGATCTGATGACTGTTTAGACCATTAGAGTACAGTGATTTTAACTTTGTGTCACTGTGCATTATCCTATGGTCATAAAGGGATGGACAATGGAATGGTCAGCAACAATATACAAGTAGGCTGTGGCAGTTAAACCATGCTCAATTGGTACCAAGGGGCCCAAAGTGTGCCAAGTAAACCCCCCCCCCCCACGCCATCACCACAAGTTTAAACCAGGATGGATCCATGGATTAAGGCAGGATGGATCCATGCTTTTACATTGTTTACACCAAATTCAGACTCTACTATCTAAATGTAAAAGCAGAAACTGAGACTCTTTAGATCAGGCAACATTTTTCCAATTTTCCATGTTTCAGTTCTGGTGAGCCCATGTGAATCGTATCCTCAGTTTCCTGTTCTTAGCTGACAGGAGCAGCACTCGGTGTGGTCTTCTGCTGTTGTAGCACATCTGCTTCAAGGTTCGACGCGGTGTGCGTTCAGAGATGCTATTCGACTTGTTATAAACTTGAATAAGGCTGGCCATTATCCTCTGATGTCTTGCATCAACAAGGCATTTTCACCCAGTGAATTACCACTCACCGGATATTTTCACTTTTTCAGACCATTCTCTGTAAACACTAGCGATGTTTGTGCATGAAAATCCCAGATCATCAGTTTGGAAAATACTCAGAATTACAACTATGGCATGTTCAAAATCACTTTAATCCCCATTCTGAAGCTCATTTTAAACTTCAGCAGATCTTGTCTACCACGTCCACATGGCTAAATGCACCGAGTGAGTTGCTGCCATGTGATTGGCTGATTAGATATTTACTTTAAAAAGCAGTTGAACAGGTTTAGTATATTATCAGCCAATCAGCATATACAGTATATATGCCTTACCTCTAGAGTTCACCTGTGGTAATTATTTACCAGAAATACCAGTATTTTAAGTTTACGTACAGTTCAGGTTTGTAACAAAATGGAATAAAAAAAAAAAAAAAAAACAGGTGGTTTGCATTTCTTTTTAACACACTTGTATATCAAGTTGATAAAGTACCCTGGAAATGTACTCGGCCATCGTTACTTGCCAATATTTTACAATGCCAATACTGTACGTCACTCAGCTTGCATCACTGAAAAAACTGAAACATTAAATGTTTCTCATACAATATTTTTTCCTAATCTCATTTGTTATACTGGATGTAAAACGCATAAGTTAATAGAGAGGCATTTTAAAAATGTGGTGTTGTTTTTTTTTACATTATTTACTTGCGTTCCTTCATGCAAATAAATAATCTTATTTAGGATTTTGCAAGCTTCCAAACAAACATTTAGAACTTACAATCTTGCGGTCGTAGTTTTCACCGCTGCTGTATGTGGTGGTGAGAGTCGAGGCACATTCTTCCAAGTACCAGGGCTTGCGTCCACTTTCTGCTGTGCTGCTAATGGAGATGGTGTAGATGCTGTTGGTGTAGCCATCACACGAGCAGTGGTCTCGACTCCGCCCACCATTACCTGATGCCCACACGAAAATGGATCCGCGGCCCTTTCTGCCCTGTGAAGGGTAAAACAAAATAATCACTGCCATTGTCAACGATACATAACACACACAAAAACCAATCTTCGTTCATTTCACTGGTTGCAATCAGTTTCCATTCAACGATATTCCACCTTCTTACTAAATCTTGACAGGAAAACCCAAACAGGAGCTGATCACCGTTTCTCTTCGTCTCCATCTTAGATGACACTTGTATAACTCAAGAATGGCCACCGATGCTGCTACAGTGAATATATTTTGTCTACAAAGATTAAAGATCGAGTTGGCAGGATAAGGTAACACATAAAATGCATACCTGAAACACATCTGGACCACATCAAACAAACCTCTGTCACAGGAACCAGACTAATTACTGGCACACCAAATTATGACTCAGACTGCACAAAAGTACATAAAGTAAACTTTGGCACACAGGTTGGATTTGGTCCACCCGCTAGTTTGATTCTGCCCTTCAGCTTGATATTCAAGCTGAACTAAATCTTCCTAACTTAGAAAGAAAATAGTACATTAAGTATTAAACTTACTAAAATGAGAAGTTTTAAACTTCAACCAGGAAAAGCCAAGTAAAACGCTCCTAATTTCTTCCCAGTTCACAAAATGAAGTTATCTAATCAACACGCGGTCCACAGCATTCAAAGGAAAGAAAGAAGCACTTATTTTAAAGAAAGTTCACAAGCATTTGCTTTAAAGGTCTGCATTGTACTATTGTTCTTTAGCAAGTCTCAAAGTTCCTCAAGCTGAAATACCCTCAGATTATGTATATTTTTCCACTATCTTTAGTCCTTCCCCTTCTCAATAACTATGTAAATGAGCTACTGCTGAGCCAGACCCCTCCCTTCTGAGTAACAATCCGGGGAGGGTATATTCCTATATGAGGTCACAATAGGGGGGGTTTAACTGCCTTGATCCAATAATTCCATGAAATGGAAAAGCTAGGATGATTCGCACTTCTCACACTGAAGATCCATCCAAATGTCTAAAAATACCTACAACTTAAATCGATTCCCCTTAAATCAAGCTTTGACTTAAATACAGTTTTATGTTTGATGTGACTACCAGAGCAACAACATGTTTTCTAAAAACAAACACTGAGCCATGATTTATTTTTCTACCTTGTATGTGGAATACGCAGACGTCGTTAATGACGTCATTCTGACCAAATTTAAAAAAGAAATTGACACGTACAGATAGAATTTACACAAAACAAAATAAAAATATTCAATAAAAATGCAATGCAAATTCAACATTGAAAATTAAAATTAGAAGTTGTACGCAAAATTTACACGTGCCATCAGAGTGGAACATATGTACCCTAATGATTTGCTCACAGCTCTGGTTGTTTCATATGACCGTATAATTGAATTAAGCTTTTTACCTGTCGAATGCCGTTCTCAAAAGCCTGTCTGGCAAGTGCCGCAGGTCCATCTACGGTTTTGCCATCATCATCCGGCCCCCAGCTGGCACTGTATATATCAATGTGCTGCGGCTGCAAACTTAGCGACCTCGCCTCCACCATGTCCGTCACGTCTCCATCCAACATGCGCACACCTGTAGGGTGCAAACATGCACTTAAAATTATTATTATTTTTTTTTAAATGGTACAGTTTGGTGGTGGTACATAATGGGAGAGACTGGGTGTGAAAATAGGTAGGACTAAGACTACGCAAGGCCACACAAGTGACACACACGCACAATAGTTCAAGCCACAGCGATGGCAGAAAAATGGGTCAAAGCAATGTAGAGCACTCACCCCCAATCTTGGCGTTGTAGGCAATGCCCACAGTGCAGTGAGAGTTGTTGGCAGAGGCTGCCACTTCTCCAGCGCACCGCGTCCCGTGCCTGAGGAGGACACGAGGGTATAATAAAAGGCCAGAAGTAACACATCATATGCATACTACCAGCCACAACACAACATATTCTGATTGAGAGAGGAGAGAGAGAGAGAGAGGCTACAGGGTTAGTGAGGCAACAGCTGTGCTGAAACTAAACATGCTCATTTCGAGCCAAGTCGGCACAAACACATCGGCTAAATATTTGAGCTATTGGGGGAAAACATTCCCTAGAATCCGTATGCAGATGACACATATAGATGCTCTTAGCGGCGAAGCTGACCCAACCTCAAGCCCACAAACACTGAACACGACAACTCTCGACGAAAAAAATAAATAAATAAATCTAATGAAGTCAAGGTCAGAAAGAGAGTGCATTCCGTTGAGGAACCTCCAGCAGAGAACAGCTGCTCAGAAAAACTCCGGCTGCCATGGTAACCAGCGTCTCAAATCAGAGCCATTTAAAAGGATGATTATTAAAAATATATCCTAATTAAATATATATATATAAAAAAAAATAATCTACAATGTTATTAGACCTCTGGCCAAGTAGGCGTGCATTCACAACAGCAACCATGAGATCATGGTGCACAAAGATCTGTTATCATTCCTAAAGACTGCCTTTTTGTCTAATCAGTACCAAAACTAAGGGAAGGGACAGAATCCAAAAGTCTTTTCCCTCATATGCGTTTTATTCTGTGCTGCAGTACTGGACTCTGTGTACGCTCACATCTGCCAAAGGAATACAAGTCAATGAGAAAACCAGACACACACACACTTACTTTATGTCATTCTGCTCAGCCTACGCAGAACAACCTGGACATTACCTTTATTTCACATAAACACACAGCCACCAAAACACATTTCTCAGACAAAGACCTGCGTCTCGTCTCTATTATTACAGCTATATCAGTACAGCTACTTAGCACACATTACCCTAACATTAAACAACACTGTAAAAGTGTACGATGGTCAACCATATTTTCATCCTTACACACCTTGCGATTATATTCAACTTCTAAATTAAAACTTACCCACACACAAACCCCTCTTTAAATTCATGCTTAGGTTTTGTGTACAAAATACAAAAGTTATCATTTTTCAGCTATATTTTTATTACACATTATGTATTGAAACAGTAAAACCACCTGCCTAAGAGGTTGGTGGTTTCTAAAGGTGTGCTGTGTCACCTGGCACCAAGACATCAAGACAACAGCAGATCCTTTAAGTAATATCTATGTTTCGCTAAAATGCCTCCATGGATCGAAGTGGTTTGTCTAGCTCATCCCACAGATGCACAATCAATCGATGCGAGATCTCGAGAATTTAGAGGTCAACACTTTGAACTTTCTGCCACGTCTCTCGAACAACTGCTTCACGGTTCAGTTCGTGAGTCAACATGGGCGCTCTGACCCATCAGTGCGTGTTCTCACACCTTCCTGTCACAGCCAACCAATTTGCGCAATAGTAGCTCTACTGTGGAATCGGTCCACAGTAGAGCTACTATTCTCGTGACATTTTCAATGACATTTGGTAACGCGGCCATGACCCCGTTCTTGGTTCACCACTATTAGTCCTTCCTTGGACCACACTTTTGGTAGGGACTAACCAGTAATGCTGGGAATCACGTCACCACCTAGGTGCTGATTCAATTCGATTTTAAATCTTTTAAAAGTGCGTTTCTTTCTGTTGCTCCATTTGGAAGCTTGTGCACTCGGTACAGAATCGTTTATATCTAAACCTGGTCAGCTAATCACACTGGTCTTTGATCATTCAAACGGTTCATCTCTATTAGAAGTGTGAAAATATATATTTTTAAAAATCGAAAAAAACAAAAAAAATCTTTTAGTGAATCTAAACAAAACGATAGGGATTCCTAATTGAAACGATTTTTCAACCTCATCTCTACTAATCAGTGAAGATCAGGAGACCCTCACATGTATGGAGATGCTCTAACCCAGACATCAAGCGTCACACTTTGTCAAAGTTGCACGCTTTTTCATGCTTCCAACACGCAGTGCCGACTATGAGAGCCGACTCCTCGCTTGCTGCTGAATCTGTCCCTCCCACTGGAAGGTGCCGTCGTAAAGAGATAATTAATGTTATTGACTTCACCCGTCAGTGGTTTTAATGTTATGGCTGGCACAACATAATACACACATGAAACAGTTGTGGATGAAGCCCATGAGGTGTCAGAATCCCATCTTTAACTGTATGGATTAAACGGAATATTTTAAAAGTTGCCTTAAGTGACAAACGTGCCTTTGTAACGTATATATTTCTAAGCAGCTGAAAATCGCTTCACTTCATCATCTCTGGCGATGAATTATATAATCTATGAATCATATTTCCGGTATATTATTAAAGAAAATGAATGAAACCAAAGCGAACGTGTCACGGCAAGACTTATTACAATATCATGGATCAGGTTCAAGAGTTAAATTAAATAGCAAAAAAAAAAAAAAAATGGAATGGAAATTAGCCAGTTTAACATTTATAGGATTCAGTGAGCACCTTATTAGCAGTTTTGAATAAACTATTCTTTAAAAGCCGGCAGACATCCGGCACAAAGGCACACTCTCAAGCAGACTATATTCTATAGGACGTGCCTATACACGCCATGAAAAAGCTCCCTCTAACCGCACACTTCCTCAGATGAAGAGGTTCAGGTTCCATATTCTCTTGCAAAGTCTCCTCGGGCAATAGAATTACTTAAGAATAGTCGCATTGCCGCTTCTAACAGTTCGAGAGATAAGAAAAAGACGGATCTGTCTAGTCAAAGGTACATTGAGAGAGTCATAGGAGCGTGAACGATCTTTACAAAGCCGTGGTCCGGGAAGCGATGTTATGTCTTTGAAGTAAATGAGAAATAAAAGCCCAGCTGACGCAGCTCTACGTTTTGCTGCGTACACAAGTCGAGACACAAAGAGGACTAAAAATCAGGCAAGGAGTTTAAGACCCGTATGTGTATTTCAAACTCCAACAGAACAGCGCTAGTGCTGAGGAGTAAACCTAGGCCAAGCTTTTTGGCCCAACCTTCCAAAAAAATGCTGCGATGCCATCTGGCACCGGCTCACACATGCTGGCAGCGTGGAAGCCACAGACTAACACACAAACTCACACACACACAGAGAAAGAGAAAGAAAAAGAGAAAGAGAGAGAGAGAGGGAGGAGGAGCATCGTTTTCATTACCACACACAAAATACACAAATCACAACTAAACAACCTTCTCACTTTTGTACACAAATACACACAACAGACACAGACATGCTCTGAAAACACAACCTTCCCACAGGTAAAAACGCTCGGGTAGCGTGGAACGCATTTCCATTCCCCCAGTGCTGCACGCTTACTTGTTCTCATTGCTGGCATCGTATCTGGGCATGGGGTCCAAGTCATTTCCATTTACATCATAACTGGCCTGGTTATCCTGTACATGCAGACCAGAGAGAGAGAGAGAGAGAGAGAGAGAGAGAGAGAGACTAAGGCTTACTGTACTTTAAAATGAGACAAAGACAAAAGACAACTGGAATGGAAACTGGAGCAAGTTTTATGTGCTTAATCTGATCCGATCACTTTTAGGAAAAAAATATTAATTATATAAAAATCATATTGTTTAAAGAAAGACAATAATTGTATAGTGTAGCGCAACCCGGAACTGGACCACTCACATAGTTCTGTACGAGATCCGGGTGGTTTCGCTCGATGCCATCGTCTAAAATCGTGACGACTACGTCTTTTCCTGTATATCCCCTTTTCCAGGCGCCGACGATGTTCATGTCCGACTGACAGTTCTGATTGTTGTCGTTACAGTGCTGCCGACGCCAAAACAGAAAAATCAGCTGGTTATATTGAGGTAAGGTACAGACTTCATTATTATTTATTTATTTTAGAAAAGGGCTACGAGAGCTGTAAGGATAGAAAAAAAAAAAAATAAGAAACTAGTGCGGATAAGGGAACATGATTCATGCTCAGTTTAAGGAAATGCTTACATTACTCTAGTAAAAGTAACCTAAAAAAAAAAAAAAGCTGATGAACACATTCTTTTGGCCTTTGTTTAGAAGTCAAGTTTATTTGCTCTCAAAGTACAACTCCTAGGAATCCTGATTAGTGGTGTCCAGGTCAAAGTATTTACGTTATCTGATTTGCATTAACCATTGACAGAAAACTGCTATTGGGTTATTGTTCGGTGTCCTGATGAGGCACATACGCAACCAATAAACTCAACACGACGCTCAACAACTTGATGACTGCAACAGAACGTTTCCAATAGTCATAAAGCATTTATTTATTTATTTATTTTCAGTTAATAACTAAAACGCTGATACAAATGAATTCAATATGTAAAAATGACACAACAGGCTCAAGAGCCACCAGGGCAACGTGCCAAAGTACATCCTCCACCTTTCTGTGATCAAAGAGCAGAAGGTCAGAGGGTTGTTGTGTACAGTAATACGCCCAGCCCTTACAGCTGTGATGTGAAAATAGTGTAGAAATATTAATGCATCCATGTGTTCATACTCCACAGGATGGTAATGTGATGGAATACACAAAGGGCCATCAAGTCAAACCAGGACTTGATTGAATAAGGCAGAATAAGCATTTGGACGATGTAACTGTTTTGAATAAGACCATATATACGTGAACAACGATCCAAAAAAAAAAAAAAAAAAAAAAACGGTCGCGGAGTTGCGAAAAAGGTTCATCTGTCCGTGTGAACTGTACACACAATCATTCACAAAGACCCCTTGTACATTACAGGAACTCAGCTGAGAGTTATTGCCACATCCCCCGTGCAGTCCTGACCTCGCTCCAAGTGATTTCCACATATTCGGACCATTAAATAAGTTCTCGTGAGGCCAGTGGCTCAGACGTGAAGCCGATCATGGCTCTGGAGTACTGAGAAAACGTTCTAGTGTGATAATATCCAAGCGTTAGTGAACCCACTGGATAAGCGCATTATATTCTGCACTTTGTTATTCTGCACAATACAAAGTCCCGGTTTGACTTGAACACCGGTCGTGAAAAACATCAGGTTTCCTAAATCCAATGTCAAATGTGTCTTTAGTTAGTAGGGATGGTCACTAAGTATTTGTCACTGTTTATCTTACGATTGTAATTATATAGTCCTTTTTTTTGTACAGTAGGTGATGGACGAGTTTCCAAAAATGCCTCAGTAATCTGGGTGGCATGGACCATGTTTTTGGACTGGGAACTAACAAAAACTTTGGATTAGGTTTTTATTTGCAGAGAGAAAGCGTAAATACCTCAGTTAAATTGATCATTTTTATTTTAAGATCATTATCTGAGAAAGAAAAACAACAACAATAATCTTGGCATCCTTCAAAGCAATACACAGATGCCCAGAGCGCCGATGTCACACTGTAACGACTAATGAAAAACAGCGGGATCGGTGCAGCTACCTTTATCCACAACGTGTCCGTCGCATACTGTAGTGAAATGCTCTCTAGCTGTATTTGGCCCGTGGATTGTTATACTCACTATGTACCACATGCTACTCCATTTTGCATCGTTGAAGTAGATGGAGTCAGCCTGGGGTGCGCTGGTCTTCACTAACGCCTGGTACAAGGGTTTATAATCTCGTTTTACCCTCCTTTTAACCACCTGCTGCTCAATCCATTCCACCTAGGAGACAGCAAATTCATACCAGGTGTTAATTATTTTTACAGTTCAGATTCTGTTCTTAGAGACAATATCTGGTTCCAGGTTTTTAGCAGAAGATTACTGAGGATGATCACATAACTACACTTTTTTTTTTCGTGCGTATATGACAAGAATTCTTGTAGATCACAGTACGCCCAGGTGTGTTGTCACCATGGTGACAGCCTGACCTTTGGTTCCATGGAGATAAAGCTGTGTGTGCCACGGCTGGAGAGCGTCGACCTTTTTATCGTCCGGCTGTGGAAGAAATGGTAATAGTCCTTCAGGTCGCCGATCTATAGGAACAACAACATAAGATAAGAAGCCTGCCGTTAAGATCTTTTGGAACGCGACTGCGGCTTTATAAATTTTAGCCATTCGGATCTAAATGCACTCGATCACAACAAGCCACGACAAGAATTTTTACTCCAGTTCCCCAGTTTCCTATTTTTACATTAAACTTTAGTCTTGGAGATCCCTGCAGAGTTTCGATCTTTATTAGCTGCCTGCGAACCTGATCCATTTGATCAGCTAATTTCTAAGCATTGATTGACTAGGGCAAGGGGTATTCAGGGGAGAGAAGACTTCACACTGGGGAGGAAAATGAGTCCATATTTGTCCAAATGGCCCGATAATACACCTGCCTTTCCTCTTTCTCTTTTTATGTCCCACCAACATGTTGGCCCTCAAGTGTACCTTCAAGACCCACAGACATTCAATGCAATGGTTTGAACAAGCTACAAGCTTGAATTTACCAACCGAGCAACAGAACAGTTCAAAGCTCATTCCCTCTTATCTTGGTTTCTATGAGTCTTTCCTTAAAGTATGAGGTTTTTTTCCCTATTGTCTATTGTCGCCTGCAATGGCTGTGAAGATGTGCCGTGGACATGGTTGAATGGTTCTTCTTATCCATAGGAAGCCTCTGCTGGACTCCATTAATACATATAGGGGCCAGAGTTGGGTCTCCCTCCATTTCCTCATATCTCTGCTGAACGGGGCCTCCCGGATTACTGCGCTGCCATGACCCCTCTTTCCCATGCCTTGTTGTCTAGTTGACTAGAAGACCTGAGACTACGCCAGCAAGTTGAGGCGCTGTTTACAGCCAACCTCCTTCATTAACATGGCTGCTTACTTAAACCGCTATCTTTTGCCAGGCCGCTCAGTGATTCACATCCATTAGCATTTAACGACTAGCAGGATTGTAACTTCTTTATACAGTACTAGCTAACTTGGTGCCAAAGCCACATATCGGCTACGTGGCCACCGCTTCAGCGGGCAGCGATAATGATGGCACAGACACATGGCAACTCGCTGGAGGATACAAATGCAATTGCCATTTTCTAGAAAAAAACAAACAAAAAACTTGCTGTAAATGTCTATGGCTAAAATTATTGTTTGATAAGCAGAAAAATACACGCAAACTGAAATTATTAATCATGAAGTTAAAGGCTTAGATCTCACTAGAGAACTCAATTCTTGTCCATGAACAACCAGCACACCGTGTCTGAAACAGACTTGGAGGACACATCTAATCTGACGATGGACCAACAGTTAAACCACAATGTTATTCTAATCATGCCGAGGTCAACTCGACTCATTGTGCCATTCTCTGGCAGAGCTGGACAGTCCACTAGGTCAGGATGCGCTGTCCCACAACTCGCCACACACACCTGGGCTAATAATATTTGCATTCTTTCTGAATGGGAAGAAGACTTCTCCAAAACATCAACATGGCTTCCCTTCTTCTACTGGAGTGCCTATAAGCCCATGTAGCAGAAGCGGATCACCTGTCCATCCATCAACAGCCCATGACATATGGAAGTCTGTTCTATAAACAGAGACTTCCGCACAGGATGGTTATTTTTTGTTGACAGTTACATGCATAGCTAGCATTTTTTTGAGAGGATCTTTATCTTTAATTCTGCATTAAAGTAAAGTGATGCCTATACAGTACTTAAATGTTACCATTACCTTAAAGCAAGTAACTAAATGGAATTTAAGATGTTTTGGCTTTTAGTGCTTAATGTTAAATCACAGCCTTTTTATTAGGACTGTGGACAGCGTCCTGTCACTGTAAGGACATCTGGTTCTCACAAACGGTTAAATTCATTCACACACACACACAAGAGCATTTCAAAATTGAGGAACAACCCTTTAGGACACGAGATGGGGCCCTTAAACGTCCCACAGTAGCTTTGTAAAGGGGGTAGGGTATAAGACACGAGTGAGTGTGTCTCAGCACATACAAAAGTCTCATAAGGAAAATTTGTGATACGCGCACACACACACCAAAAATAAACAGAAATAATTAAAACTAACACTGCAGAAATACCCTTTTAAAGACATGGGAAGATGCGCTTACACCACACTTCTAAGACTTGCTTTGATGATGACTAACAGAAGTGGGACCCAGTAACCACCACCCTGTTATTTCTAGTCCCAAGTGCAATAGTCGTTATGCCTCCAGCACTGGAGGCCTACAGCAAGTTCCTACAAAAGTCTTAATCATTCATTCACACTTAATTTTATAATTGCACTCACAGGAAGTTGGCACTACAGTGAAATTATGAAATTATAGAACATGTATATGTGTTAAATTGAGAATAGTTTTTATATTGCAAATCTTGTATTGCAATGGCGTCTTTTAAAAATTCACTTTCGATTCAGTTTCTGCTGTGTGGGATGAGCAAAATATTTGCTCAATTTGTTTTATAAGAAAACAAATTTAGCAGGAGTTTTATAAGAATCAAATTTGCAATACACAATCGGGTGATCTCTGATGATTCCCGTCCCTAGTGTTAAAACCTGAGGGAAAAAAGATTCCATCTTGTCATCTTTAATGAACATACATCATGTCTACTATTTTCACTGCAGCATTTGCCTTTAGGGAGAACAATCAAGTGTCAACCTTGTAACTTAAACATCTAAATATCCATTGCTCATTTCATAGCTCATGTTAATGTCCAATCTCACTAAGAGGAACCTAACAGAGAAAAAAAGCATGAGTCTTCAGCGCTTCTTCTGTAAAACTATGTCTAGTGTACATAAGGAATGTCTTAGACTTCAGCCAAAGTTATGCGTCACAGTCTTTACCGCCTTGTACTTTGCCCCGTGGACTATTTTGCTAGAGAGAAGTGTTCTTTAACTCCAGTCCTGGAGTACAGTTTGTAATTCACCAACATCTAAATGCTAGAGATGGGGAGACAGGGGTGTAATCGATTCAGTGAATCGTGATTCTTTTGCATGGCAATTCATGTATCATCAATTTGTTTTTAAAATAAAATTTTAATTCAGAAATGCATGCATTCAAGGTGGTAAAAATGTTGCCTTTCCTCCAGAATCCTGTAGGTGGGACACTCATGTATTCCCACAGCACAGCCTTTTGTAGGGAAGTTTGTTTAGAATTGTAACAAAATCTTTTTTTTTAAACAGTAATCACGAACTGGGTTGTTTATAAAATTGCAATACAGATCGAATCAGAATCCGAGTATCGTGATAACATCGTATTGGGTGGCCCCTGACGATTCCCATCACTATTAAACACACATAGTAATTAGGCGATTAGTTGAATCGGTTGTGTTTAAGCAGAAGAATCACCAAACTGTGCTGATCCATAAACACCGGTAAAGTCAGGGCTCTTTCCTGAGATAGCTAAGATCAATATCATAATCTTTTTAATAGTGAAAGTAAGAGCATTTCAACATGTACAATGTGACAGAAACTTGCAGGACTGGGACTAAACAGCTGTGTGGCTATGAGAAAACCAATTTAACTAGTCAGGCTAGTAAAAACAAAAGGTTTCACTTTCCAAGGGAGCCTAAAAGGTGGTCTTTGGTCAAGCTAATAAAAGTCATAAAGTCTGATGAGTTCAGATTGATGGCTACGTCACGGTTAAGAAGGGAAGCGCATAAAGCGACGTTTTTAGGGGTTACTGTACAAACCTCTGGAGGCAGAGGCAGCGTTATGATCTGGGGTCAGGTTTAGGCTCAGCAACGTTAGGCAGCAGAAAAATGAAGTCAGCCGACGAGCTGAATTTACCGAATGGCCAAGTTATTTCATCTATAGATTTTTTTTCGTCATGGCACGGTTATATAAATTCAGGAAATACAAAGTCAAAAATCATCTGGCTCAAATTCCGAAAAGAGTGGTTCTGGGACAATGAGGAATCATTTTCAAAAAGATCAAAACATACAAACATAAACCAAAGACAATCCATTAACTCATTAACTTGTGATGCAAAATATGGTCAGACAACTAGAAGGCAACAAAGGGACATTGTTCTAAAATTACCATTATGCTTACACTTTTTTTTTTTTCTATCCACGTGCCATCCGGCGACAGATACTCCCCACCCTGAAGATATATCCATTGTTTCTATGGCAGTTACTTAAGGTGTCGAGTCGCCAGCTCGACACCTGATTGTCATTCAAACACCAATTAGCCTATTCTGCATGTCTTTGGACAGTGGGAGGAAACTGGAGTACCGGCAAAAACCCACCATGCTAACTTCCCCGAGGCTGGAATTGAACCACGACCCTGGAGGTGCGAGGTATCAGTGCTAACCATTAAGCCAAAGTGCTTACATTAGTTTCTCTTTATTAACTGTGTATCGAATTAAAGAAGAGAAGGGAAAAAAATTAACCACCAGAAAAATCAGGGCTTTTTTTTCCCTCAGATAGCTGAGATCAATATCACAATGACTTAGATTTGGCTTACAGTACCTCAGCGACCCCCATTTCCACATTACATCACACTGAAACATTGTAGCTTGGCAGTGATATGCACATGTGGCTTGCAAATTTCATTCAGATTAGGATTTTTTTTTTGTGCTTGTTTTTCAGGCAGGACCTATTCAAGTTTAATGTCCAAGTTCTTTTTTAAGTAAAAAAAAAAAAAAAATACAATAAACTTTAGATGTCAAATGACATCTTACATTTGCTTTAACATTGCATTGCTGGACTTGAGTTCATGAGTTTTTAATGACCTTTTTAAGTGAGTGGAGCGCTTGGGGAGCACCTGTTGGTCCAGAGATCAATAGAGTGGAAGCGTTTGGTCTGTGTGAGGTGAGAAAAAGGGGGTTTATGGGGACGGGTTGCATTTAAAAAAAAAAAAAAAAAAACATGCAGATTGGATTGCTTTAGAGTGAGAGTAAGAGTAAGAGGGAAAAAAGCACAAAGAGACAGAGAGAGAGAGGGAGAGACTGTAGAGACAGAGAGAGGGATGGATGTGGTCCAGAAATGTGTGAAACTACGAGAAACTTTTGGAAAGAGGAGCAGAAGCGTCGAGGATTTTTTTTTTTAAAGGAACGCATCGTTCACATCAAAAGAACTTCAATTAAAAAAAGTAGCAACTCGGAAAGGAAACAATCAAACAAAAAGGTGTAAACAATCACCGGTTTGATTTCACGAAACGCACTGACGTTAATGGGAAGGGAATCCGTCCTTACCTGGCCCAGGTTGCTGTAACCGTATCGGCTCGCTATCTGATCCGCCGCCTCGCTCCCACCGGCGATGCGAACCGCCCAGTGGTTGGTGTAGACGCGAGCTCGCGGACACGCGAAGCCGAAGCAGAGCGCGAGGAGGCACAGCGAGCCCCAGCGCCGCACAGCGCCGTCCAGCGCGACCATGTTGACTCCGCTCAGGAAAACAGCCGAACTTGGTGTTGCCGCAGAGCGGGAGGGATTCTCATAGAAGTGCGCGCTTTGACCTCCACATATACTCCAAAAGAGAGAGAGTCGAGGAGCTCGAGGATTCCTCCGTTCCCCTCTGTGCGTGTGTATATGTGTGTGCGTGTGTGTGTGTGTTTGTGATGTTCAGCCTCGCATCGCATCGACCGTTTAGCTGAACGCGGCGCTGCTCTCTACTCCGACCGACAGCCAAGTGTGTTTTGCGCAAATTTTGATGCTTTCAAGAAGACCGTGCCGTTAGTTCCCTCTGCCCCCCTTGATGGGTTTTTTTTTTTTTTTTTTGGGTAAAGTGGAGGTAGGGCTTATAGCGCCTCCCTCAAATAACTAGCGACACTCCGTGGAGTAGCTTAAGGGAAACGCGCCCGCGGGGTTTAGGTAGTCTCCGCAGGGTCTTAAACACACACCCGGTATCGTCCTTCTGAATAAGGCTGCCAAGCTCTACAGCTGCCTCTCAGGGTGTTAAATGAAGTAAAACTCCAGACAGAAAATTCACACTTTTGTGTATATGTGTGTGTGTGTTCACATTTGTTCACAAGTTCACTTCTCTTCCTGGTCCACTTCAGCTCCGATGTTTCCACAGGCCAGTTTCTGTTCACACTATAAATCAGGATTTCAAACTGGATCCAGAAACAGCCACACAACCAAACTCAGTCCTTTTGAAGTGGACCAAAAGAATTTTTTTTTTCAGTGGACCAAAAAGTGGACACACAGAAAATGTACTCTTTTGTGTGTGTGTGTGTGTGTGTGTGTGTGTGTGTGTGTTCACATTTCTTTATAAGTTCACTTATCTTTCTGGTCCACCTCAGCTCTAAAGTTGCCTCAGGCCAGTTTCTGTTCACACTATTAGGAGTGTCAAATAGGATCCAGAAAGAGCAATGGAACCAAAACTCAGTCTTCTTAAAGTGGACCAAAAGGTGGACTGACAGAAAATGTACTCTCTTTTTGTGTTTGTGTGTGTGTGTTTATATTGTGAGTTCATTCTCCAGTTCAGTTCTCTTTTTGGTCCACTTCAGTTCTAAGGTTTTCTCAGACCTGTTTCTGTCCACACTATACAGTAGGTCAGGGGTGTCAAACTGGATCCAGAAATCACCATAGAACCAAATTTAGTTTTGAACAGGACCAAAAAATGGACCAACAAAAAATGTATTCTTGTGTGTGTGTGTGTGTCGGGGCCATGTGCGTTCAGGCTTTCATTCCAATCAAGCAGAAGCCATGCCATTTAATTAGTTGTTCTTGGCTCTTAATAGACGATCAGGTGTAGCTTCTGCTTGGTTGGAATGAAGCCTGCACCCACATGGCCATTTCTGGATCCAGGTTGAAACCCCTGCTATAGATCATGGTTATGTCCGTTTGTTTTTGAAAGCATCCCAGGGCAAAAACATTTGATTAGCATGGAGGGCCAGTGTCCAGCACAGTTTGGCCGCTGGCCCACAGTTTGGTCATTCTTCTGCTCAAACACAGCTGATTAAACTAATCTGGGTATGTTTAAGTGTTGGTGAATTACAAACCAAGCTGTACATTGTCCCTTCAAGATTGATTTTGAACAGCCCTGGTCTACAACAAGCCTAGATGGCTAACATACAAAGGCAAAAAGCAAAGCAAACCTGAAATTTGTGTTCCCAATGCATGAGGTATAGGTTGTGTGATTTTTTAATGGCGTCTGGCGTCTAATTAATTGCCATGAGTTCATTTTGTGGGCCAAAGGGACCAAGTGTGAAAGCACTCTAACAAGTGATTTATCCAGAGTCAGCTCCTAGTGTGTGTTGTATAGTGTGTAATAACCAACAAATCCAGTCTGTTTATTAGAGTGTGTTGATCAATAAGCTGGATAAACTCTCTGACCAAAAAAGTGGCCATGTGGATTAAACAAGCAAATACTTAAAAGCCTTTGACTGGATAATTACTCCAATGATTAATATGTTTAAGCTGGTAACAATTATTTTAACCCTAACTGCTGTTTGGACTAACTTCTCATTTCTTATACAACCATGGAAGAATGATCCCATCATCATGGAAAAGATGTTACTCTGTTTCAGAAGGGCCAAATTATTGGTCTGCATCAAGAAAAAGAAAACAACTGAGAAAAATATAAAATTAATGGAATTGGGTTTAGACATGTCCAACATGTTATTAAAACCTGTAAGGATAATGCAGAACTGTCAACCTTGTGAAAGAAATGTGGTCAGGGAAAAGAAAAATAGGAATGATCATGGTTGTTTCCTTAAATGCTTGGTGAAGTTATATCATTAGAAAAGCGACAGTTCAAATCAGAGCTGGTGAAAGTAAGAGCATCTCTACATGGACAATGTGATGGAGACTCACTGGGACTATTTAGTTAGTGAGATGAGACAAAACAAAATACTTCACTTTGCTAGGGAGCATGAAAATTGGACCTTGGAGAAGTGGAGAAAGGTCAAGTGGTGTGATGAGTCCAGCCTACTTCAGACCAATGGGTGCGTCGGGGTACGAGGGGATGTAAACTCAAGGTAATGCACCAATCATGCCCACTGTACAAGCCTCTAAAAACAATGTTATGATTTGGGGTTGCTTCAGTTGGTCAGTTCTAGGTTCAGTAACGTTATGTGGAGATAAAAGAAAGTCACCTGACAACCTGAATGTACTAAATGGCTAATTTATCCCATCAGTGGAATGACTTGGCCACCACAGAGTCGCAAACTCAACCCCATTAAATGTCTTTAGATGTGCCTTTAGAAGACGTTATGGAGTAGTTCAACTGTTCCCTTATCAATACAATATCAAAGCCAAACATGTATCTGTATCTGTAGATCTGTACAAAAAAAAAAGGTTTAGCATTGCATAGGTTTGTTGAATGTATGCCATAATCAAAGTGAAAAGCAGATTTTCTTTGGCCAGAAGGTGTATGTGGGCTAAAGTTGATTTAAAAGTAAGTTTTCTTTCCTGATTGTCTTTACAGTGTTACCTCATTATGTAGTGAAGAGCTGTGCTGTGTCAGAGCTCCAGGGGATCTAGCCAATTAGGCTAGGTCAAATGCTTGTAATTGACTGGTCCATGATTTAAAGATTTTGTTAAAACTGTAATGGAATTCGTCACATGCTCTCCCGGTGTTGATGTGGGTTTCCTCTGGGTGCTTTCCTTCCACCCAAAACCATTCCAGCTGGAGTGGCCCGGAAAGATGTTTCATTGAGGTGCTGAAATCTTAAAAGGATGCATGTGTTTCATAAGTGGTGAAGACACATAGTTCAGTAATTGTGTTAACATTTATTGTGTGTTAAATAAGTTTATATACATTATAGTGAGAACATGGCAGGGCACAAGGCAGGATAAACCTCTGCTAATTTTAGCAGTTGCACCTTAACTGACATCCCAACGAGCGTGTGTTTCCTCTTGTCCAGTGTTTCCATTATCATCTCCAGATCCACCATGACCTTGATCTTGATTAAACAGCTGCTCAAGGTCATTCACTGGCCATTTTATCCGGAAATCCTCCCTTATAGGTGCTTTTTGTAGGTACAAAGGTACAGTGAAATGTCATAATTGCTGACAGAATATTTTTTTAGCACAGCAGTAAAATTTATTAAGCATAATCATATAGTAATTCGTAAACGTTTGTGTGTAAAAACACCATAAAAGCCATCTGATAGTAGCGGATCTTAGTATTAGACAAATACCACCACAGACAAGCAACAACATTTAACATAGCGTTAAAGGTTTTAAAATGATTTTAATGCTTTTAAACGTTTTTCTTCCTGACATTTACAAAGAAAAAAATTCCTTTATAAAAATAATAATTAACACCTCTGATTCAATAGCTTGTGGATGCACCTATATCAGCAATACCTTGAAGTCATAATTTCCCAGAGTTTATCATTCTCTCAAATTGTCATGGAGGAATTTTGGCCCATTCTTCTTTGCAGCATTGCTTCAGTTCATTGAGGTCTTTGGGCATTCGCTTATGCATAGTTCTCTTAAGGTCCCACCTCATCATTTCAGTTGGGTTGAGACCTGGACTTTGACCTTAATTCTTTTAGTTTTCAGCCATTCTGATGTAGATTCACTGGTGTGCATCAGATCATTGTCCTGTTGCGTTTTGCATTGTCTTGACCCAATTTTTTAGGCCTGGTATGATCAGATGATAACATTTATTATGTTCCTACACAAAAACACATAGAATTAAAAGAGGTTCTGACTTTTACACTTTTACACATGACTGTAGATGTCCAGCTTATATGAAGTACTATTGCTCGAATATTTTGACAACCAAGTTTCAATACTGCTGAACAGGATGATGCCTGAGTGGCTGAGCTGTCTGTGTGGGGTTTTATATGTTCTCCCTATGTTTACATGTGTTTTCCTCAAGTTCCTCCTACTGTCCAAAAACATGCAGGTAGGCAGATTGGCTACACCAAATTGGCTACGGGTGTGTGTGACTGTGTGAATGTGTATGGGCTTGGTGCCCTGCGATAGAACTGGTTTCCCATCAGGGGTGAATTCTCTTTCCTTGATGCCAGTGTTACTGGGATTTAACACTGCCCTGATCAGGATGAGATGGTTACTAAAGATAATTTTTTACTGCTGTCCCAAGAAACCATTAATCAAAACTGACCAGCCAACAGTAAGGCTTCTTCATGGGAAAAAAAAGTTGTAATAAATGAACTGTAGCGTGCCAGCGAATGACTAGTCACTAACTATGGGGGACGTTCAAGTCAAACCAGGAAGGTTTGGTAAAGGTGCAAAACTGATGACTTCAAGCACACTACGATGATGAGACACAGTAAAACATGTGAATGGTTCTAAAAGAAGGCTGTACGTCCATTAGTGATCATTTCAGCCGAGGTGGCTTGGAGCCCTCTACAGTCGTTCCTGTGAATATTCAGCAAGTTCAAACGCCTGATCCATCAAATTTGACGGATAAATTGACGAATAACTCGCAAAAGAGATGCATCTTTCTGTGGGAATTGTGCATGCAATCATTCTCCACCATCAATCGTGCATTAACTGAACTCAGCTTGAATTTATTTCCACATCACTCCGTACAATCCTGTAAGCCATTACCTTAAATTTTGGGGTGTTTCTGGTGCAAAGCAGAAAGGCACTGTAATCGTGGCTCGGAGGACTTCTGAAACTTCCTACCTTAATGGTATCCAAGCACTAGTGAAATGCTGAGATAAGAGCATTAGTGTAGCAGGGGATTATATAGAGAAATAAAGGCGTGAATTAAAGATCATTTTTACTCTCTGTGGTCTGTTATTTTGCACAATCAAAAGTCCCGGTTTGACATGAACACCCTTCATACTATTGTAGGCATAAGTTTTGGGTATCATCAGAAAATTTCACTTTGATTGTTTGTTTTGGTAACAGTTGCCTGGATACCCTGGACAGCAAACGTGAGTGTATCTGTACTAATTACAGCTAGTTTCTTCTAGACGAGTTTCACATGTCTTTGTAAGACAACATTAAAGGGACACCATTCAGTCGGAGAGTGTGATAGTGATTTAAAGCACTGAGGGATGGCTGAAAAACAGACACACGTAAAAACTGTGTTGCGGAATCAACTAACCCTCTCACGCAGGAAGCAAACAGTCCCATTCAGAGTGCCAGCTTGTTACCGGGTGATTGTGTGTGTGTGTGAGGGGGGGGTTCAAACCCCACGTGACAGCCCTTTACCTCGAGAGCCAAACTCCCCCCACTCCCCTCAAGTGTCTCCCTTTTGTCTATAGTATCCGAGGACAGCTAACAGTGACAGCTCAACCCCGCACACCCCCACAAGCATTCCACCGCACATTCCTACTGCCGCACCATGCGACGTCTGCAATTTTGAGAAGAATGAAAAGAAGCAATGAAGAGGGTTTTTTTTTTCCCCCTTTCAAAACACCAGCAGATCATTTTTAAATAACAGTCTAGACCACCTACAAATCCTCTGGATTTTACTTTCCTATGGAGAATCTGGCCTCCGAAAATACTTGGGGAAAATCCTTTTAAAGAGAGGCCCCCTTTTGCTCAATTAGTGTGTAGCTTTATTTAGGCATGCAGCACAGATTGCTTTCATTGACCTGTATGTGCAAGTGGGACGGGCAGCAAGAAAACAAGCTGGTGTAGACACAATAGACACTCTGTGGCCCCTCACTGTACCACAGGGTCCTCTGATCCTGGCAGGTGGAATATCCAACAAACCACAACACACAAAAGGTGCTCCCCAAAATAGTTGGCCTGATTATAATCAGGCCTGGTATATGCGTTTTTCTTTTGGCTCACACCCTTTATTTTAGTTTTATGACGTTACCGATCCCATAAAGGTTTGGGAATACACTTTTAGCATTAAAAGGCATAAGTAAAAACAATTTAAACGACAAAGTGCTCTCTACTAGTAATTCTACTAAAATTATATAATTATAATAAGTATTTTTTAACTCTTATAATTAGTATCATGGCTGCGCCAAAAGTAATGCAAAAATGGCAATAACCTTTTTATTAACTGGCATAGGTGGTTCCAATTGCACATGTTGATAGTCTCCATCACAAGCGAAGCACTTGCTTCATCGTTGAACCTAGCTCTCGAACCCTCTTTGTAAATTCCTTTTGTCGCACTTGATGGTCTCCCACTGCGCTACAGAACATTAACAGAGACGACACCATTGACAAAAGCAATGTGCACAGATGGATGACGAAGTTTAAAGACGGTGGAAACCAGCATTGAAGACAAACCACGCAGTGGGAGACCATCAACTGCGACAAAGGGGATTTTCACAGAGGATTCGAGAGTCGGGTTTGGCGATGGCACGAATGCATCGTCTGTGATGGAGCCTATGTTAAGTAGTACCTTTGTACTGAGGAATAGTTACTCGACCAACACATACAGTACAGTTTGAACGACGTTGGTCGGTTAATAAAAAGAAGATTTTTTTTTATACAGTCCTTGTATTTTTTCTGTGAGACTTTCTAGGAATTATAAAAAGTTTTGGATAGAGGGTGAGATAAAGATTGAAAGAAGATACTAAAGATAAATCATTCCGCTAAATCAAATAATGTGAAAATGATAAATGGAGTTAAACCAATCATAATGATTTCACAACTAAGAAATGAATAAATCAGTTCAGAGACTTTGAGGAAAAGCTGGTCGTATGACTGGAAGTGACTGCACATGTCTGTGTTTAATGTACTCACACAGTCAATATGGGTACAAAGATCACATAAAAGTACGACCAAAAGACAGCAGTAAATTGTTGTGACCTGTGTGTGTGCAGCCAGAATGGTTGTCCTGAACACTACCAGGTTTAAAACCCCAGAAATGGAGCTTCAAGGACTGAATGTAAAGAAGAGTTGCTTTCATTATTGTTGGGATTAATATTTACTTTATTGCGAAACAAAAACCTCACCACTAAACGGTATACTTTCAATAAAAGTCGGTCAGATTTTTGAGATTGTTATTGACCATTTAATTGGTTAAGTTCACAATACTATAATTTAGCCAAAACCAGTGTGGGAATGTTGATGGAAGAAGTTTTAAATGTTCTCATGGAACTAGGATCAAGACATTTCCACGTCTTTTTTTTTTTTTTTTTTTAACATTTCAGGAAGTGCTGTTTTCTCTCCAAATAGTAATTGTGGGGGTGGCAATAATTTTGAAACCAGTGTTTTCAAAAATTGCACACTCAGAATTTTTTTCTGAGTTATGGTTATAAATGTATACAGCGCCCATTATGTTTAAGATAAAAATATCACTGGTTACATGTGTATTTTATATTTAAATATTTGTGCCTTCTCATGATATTATAAAAACTAGTGTTTACTATATATATATACAAAAGATGGCTTTTAACTGTTTAGTAGCTGCAGGATAAAATTATGAGGGGTGTTCAAGTCAAACCGGGACTTTTAATTGTGCAGAATAACAGAAGGCAGTTGAGAGAGTAAAAACTAGCTTTATTTCTCTATATAATCCACTGCTAATGTGCTTCTCACTTGTGCTTGCATTCCATCAATGCGTCTTGCCTGCCCGCTTTATGTCTCAAAATGCTGGCCTCCCACGAACTTCTTTAATGGCCCAAATGTGAGGTCATGATTGTACGGCGATGTGGCGATAACTCCCAACCGAGTTCCTGTAATGTGCAAGTGATGTTCGTGAATGACCCTAACCCAGATGTGTTTCTTCCATAAGCTGGCGACAAGTTATCCGATGATTTTCAAGGATCAGGCGTTCTTCACGCTGATTGTTTGGGTGGCCTTCTTTATGAAGTTTGCACCATTCGAATGTTTTACTCTGGGTCTACTGAGGCTCATCACCATACTGTGCTTAAAATCTTCTGTAAATGGCAATCGTTCTTACACCTTCAGTCCCGGTTTGAGTTGAACGTGATTTATAGTTCATATTTTTATGTTTAGTGCGTAACATATAATGTATATTAATTTAAAGTTCTAAAAGGGCAAGATAACATTATATTAAAAGGTCAGTAAATATGATTGTAGAAATAAATTATTGGGTAAAATGGGGGCAGGTGGTTAAGGTGTTGGACTGCTGACCAGGAGGCCCCCGGTTCCAGCCCTGACACCACAGGGTCACCACTGTTGGACCCGTGAGCAAGGTCCTTTACCCCTAAGTGTTCAGATACAATCAGGCTTCTAGCTGGCAACCCGACCCTGTAAGTAACTGCCACAGAAACTGTGGATGTATATCCGTCGCCTGATGTGCCAGGCGGCACGTAGACGGAACCATCCATCCATCGGGTAAAATACTGTAGGTCCAAGGGGAAAAAAGAACAGGCTCACGAGATGATTGCCCAAAAACACATTAACACCCCATTCCCTTAGTGTGCACAGAAAACTGGACGGCTCTGTGACTGTTTGTTGCTTTTTCTGATTCACTTCCACTCCATTAAGTAAGTAACATTTCCTTGTCTTCAAAGATGATCTTTGAAAGGAAGTCTGATAAACCTGTACACTTGGATGTGGCCTGTCTGTGTGCCTTGCAATGCATGTTACTCACTGCTTTATCTCGACACAGATCTGCAAAGACTTTTTAAGCATCAGATGTTTGACTTTAATCTTAGTTCCCTCTTGTGGTTATGAAGAAAACTGCAGGCTCAAAATACTAAGTGAAAAGGATCAAACCCTGCAAAAGATTATGCTATACTTAAAATAAAAAAAGGACAAAAAGTATCAATGTTAAATTATTATTTTTTCTTTTCGCATTTGTTTCTTGTAAGTCATGTGTCCTGTGATGGATTGGCATACCGTCCAGGGTGTACCCCACCTCATTGCACCAAAGACCCGGAATAGGCAACAGGCCTCCTGTGACCCTAACCAGGATAAGTGGTACACAAAATGAGTGAGTGAGTCATAATAATAATAACAACTCTCTCACTCATCATCTTTACCGCTTTATTCTGTATACAGGGTCGCAGGGTGACCTGGTGCCTATCCCGGGAGACTTAGGGCATGAGGGGGGGTACTACCTGGACAGGGTGCCAATCCGTTGTTGGGCGCACACAGGCAATTTTAGGGAGGTAAACCGGAGTACCCAGAGGAAACCCACCAAGCACGGGGAGAACACTTAAACTTCATTAACATAGAGCCGGGGATCGAACCTGGCCAGGAATCAAACCAGGACCCGACAATGCTACCCACTACATCACTGTGCCACCTAATAATAATTATTATTATTATAATAATAACAATTTAGATTTATTATTATTACTATTCATGAACAACATTGAATTTGTGGTCAACAAATTCTAACATTTAAACTTAAAGTTAAATTATTCTGAAATTTATGAAATTATAAATACTCCCACATTATTTCATATAATGTTCTCCTCATGCTTGGGAGGTTTAGTCTGGGTAGTCGCCTTTCCTTGCACAGTCCACAGACGTGCAGATTAGACTAATTGGTGGTTCTAAATTGCCCATAGTGTGTGTGTGTGTGTGTGCTTGTGGCCGGCGATATCTCCTGGGATAGGCTTCAGGCCCCCTGCAACCCTGTACAGGATAAGTGTAACTGCAATTTTTAAGAATGTATTGCTTACTGTCACTAACAATCACATTGAAAAAATCAAGATGTGGAGGCAAAATAAAAAAAGAAAATCATTAAAAAAAAATACACCTAATATCAGAATGACACGGAAAGCAGTTTATAAGTAAACATGTTGTCTAGACTGGTCAGGAAAAACAAACCAAATCAGCGCTAGACTAAACAACAGGAGGGGACCTCCTTTTTTTTTTTTTGGAACTGGAACAGAAATATTTAACTAGTGATCAGAGCTGATATTAACCACTATATTTGTACATGATACATTTATTTTACTATTTTTCTTTAATCACCTTTTAATTCAGCAAAACAGCTATAATCATTGAGGCATGGACTACACAAGGTCTCTGAAGGTGCGCTGTGGTATCTGGCGCCAAGATGGTGGCATCAGATCTTTTAAGCCCAGTAAGTTGAGAGGTGGAGCCTCTGTGAATCAGATTTGTTGGTCTAGCACATCCCAGAAATGCTCAATCAGACTGAGATCTGGGGAACATTAAACAATCCTGAACGGTTTTTACAGTGTGGCAGAAAACATTATCCTGCCGGAGGTCGTCACTGCCCAAAGTCGCTGTGAAGGGGTGTACTTGGTCTGCTGCATCTTTTAGGGAGGTGGTACGTATAAAAGCAACAACTGACTGCATAAGGGACAGAACCTAGTGTTTCTAAGAACATTGTCCAAAATATCACACTGTCTATCAGCTTGCCTTTTTCTCTCTTCTTAAGGAAAAGGAAGTGACAGACATCAGAAAATGATCCACAAACTATTAAAGCTGTGGGTTACTGACTGGAAGGTTGGAGGTTCAAACCCCAACACTGCCAAGCTGCCACTAGGGGGGCCATGGACGAGTCCTGTTGCTGCTAAGGGACAGTCTGATCATTTTGATTCCTACACATTCTCACATTTCATACACATTTCCATAATTTTCTTTGAATTCTGAAAGATGCCAGGCTCGACTCCCGTCTCTGTGTGCATGGAGTTTGTATGCTCTCCCAGTGCTTGGTGGGTTTCCTCCCACAGTCCAAAGATATGCAGATTAGGCTAATTGGTGTTCCCAAATTGCCCATAGTGTGTAAATGAGTGTATGTGTCTGTGTCCCGCGATGGATTGGCGCCCTGTCGGGGTGTACCCTGCCTTGTGCCCCAATTCTCCTGGGATAGACTCCAGGCTCCCCGCGATCCTGAATACAAGATCAAGTGGTATATACGATGAGTGCGTGAGCGAGTGACAGTGAATTGACGCTCGCATGGCCTATTTAGGTGCGTTTTGTGGTTAACAGGGAACAATGTTAGCATAAGCACCCCAGTTTGAAGCTACAATACACCTTTCTATCAGAGCCAGTATTAACTTCTTCAGAAAGACATGCTACAGTAGCTTTCTTTGGGAACAGAATCAACAGGCTAGGATTCACTCCTCACACACACACTGATCATCTTTGGACGCTCATGACTTGGACCATTTTCGGTAGGCACAACCAGACTCAACCGGTAATTTAGAGATGCTCTGACCAAGTTATCCGGCCATCACAACTTAGCTTTTATTAAAGTCGCTTAAACCCTCCGGCCCTTCACCAGATCAACTTTAACTCTGCACTGTTACAGACTTTTTTCCATGTCTCCAGTAAGTGGTTTCAATGTTATGGTTGATCAGTGTATGAGACTTTGTATTTTCAATAACATACTAATGTTTAAAAATAATTAACAGTTTATTGAGTGCACTTATTTACCTCGCATATTAAAAAAACCTGTTAACGCATGTACTCTGGTTGCAAACAAACACTCGAACAAAATAACTTCAAAGCGAAGGATTAAATAGCTCAGAACCTTTATTTAGAGGGCAACAGGAGTTCAATATAAAACTTGTGGGTCTTTGGGTGTTAACATTTTGAGCCAGTGGAAAGGAGAACATCATTCAGCAAACACCTTTCCCTTTTAAATGTGGCATGGCCCACTGTGTAACAAGCATTTAATGCTTTACTTTCCTTAAAATTAACCTCTTCTGAAATCCACCACCCCATCTTTTGCCTTCCTCCTCATAATTCACAACTCAAGCTCTCATTGCGAAGTTGTTTGTCCCCATCATCCTCAAAAGTTTTCCGTTCTCGCTACATCTTTGCAGTTTTTAAAAAGTAAACAAAAGCAAAATATCCTTCAAAAAATAAAATGGCGCGACCACAACTTATGTTCGGCTTTAACATTTACAGTATATATAAATACTTACATTAATATTTTACAGGAAAAACTAAATTTGGAGAAGGAAAAAAAAAAAAGCCCTAAACAAAAGAAATAGGCAGAGGAAAACTTTGGAGGGGGGTCCAGGAAAGATTGTGTGTGTATATATTAAGCCAGTAACGAGACTGAAGGTCGAGATTTAGACTGTTTTCCAGTATGAGATCAATTAGCCCAGTAGGGGGAGCTGCTGTAGTTAGACTTGCCCTGACTCTTCTGCATGCTGCTTGATTGACTGCGCTGAGCCTGCAAGGAAACAAATCACATAACATTACACTTTTGCCCGCAGAATGGATTTAGTGTTACAATTTTAGAGATACATGTAAATTGCACTTCGACATTATTGCTAATTTGTGCGAAGTTGTGATTAGCCTGTCAGCGTGTTCTCATTGCACAGACCAAATGCATTTGTTCACACGTTGCATTGGCTTTATATTCCTATTTTGGGTCAAACTGCTAACTCATTATGCACTCATGTGGACTCGAACATTCTTTTATGCTGCTAAATTAGGAATATCAGGTATCCAGAAAAATT
This sequence comes from Clarias gariepinus, assembly GCF_024256425.1. Classification (NCBI taxonomy): domain Eukaryota; kingdom Metazoa; phylum Chordata; class Actinopteri; order Siluriformes; family Clariidae; genus Clarias; species Clarias gariepinus. Next base: position 29,528,234 of record NC_071108.1, on the reverse strand, counting down.
GCAGCTATAATTTAGATATGCTGCTGAATGGTAGTCTTTAGGACTGTTACATAAGAACACACATACATAGTCTCATGTAATTAAACTTGCCACACTGCATGTTTCGAATGCCATTAAGCACGTGCCTGCCAAATAGAAATGAACATTTACTTCCTGCTTAGCCCTGAAGTGTAAACATGTGTGTACCTGTGTGTCCTGGGCCATGTGGTGGTGCAAAAGCTGAGAGGGAGGCTGCTGATGGGGAGGCAGGATGTGGAGAAAAGGTGTCGGGGGATAGCCAGGGGCTCCACCAGGGTTCATGGGTCCGGTTCCTCCCAAAGCAGAGGGAAGGCTGAATGTTGCTGGGGATGCCGTAGGGAACCCCTGTTTATCAAATGACTGTTCAAAAGGAAAGAAACAGGAATAGGTCAATCATTTTAAAAAATATTTTAAAGAATTATAACCACATTCTTATGTAATCATCTGTTAAGTTTAACATAAGAAAAAAAAGCCTTAGTAAGACACTTGTATCTATATTAAGATCTTGGAAAATGTGTGTATTTGAGAGGTTATTTCAAATTAACAGGTGCAATTATGTATGAAATGTGCCCAACATTTAATTTTTTATATAATTTTATATATATATTAATTACAGTTTTTCGGGGTAGCTTCTTACCTGTGTTTTGCCGTACACAGCTGCACCAAGATCAGAGCTGGCAGAGCCTGACAGTCCAGGTGCTATGAAAAGGCAAATTTTACGTCAGCTGCCATTGTATTTCTATTCCTCATATTGCAACATCAATGCATTAGGGCGAAAGGCTGACATGCTTGCAATGATTTATATTTAATTGTGTTCCATAACACTCCAAAAGAACTCAGGAAATGATACGAGTATTACAGGAAAGTGTGTAAGAGAGACCTTTTCCTGCGCTGTTGCTCGGCTTGGCTTGTGATTGCGACCCGCCGCCATATCCTTTTCCATAATCTCCTCCACCGTGAGCTTGGGACAGGTCGTCAAATCCTGTGTGATATAAAAAAAAAAAACATTTTAAAAGCAGCTCCTAATACACCTGTCGTACAAAAATGTTCCTTAATAAAAAGCAGTGTAATGATTACTCTTCCTAATCTCCCGGGTTTAACAAGTCCTTTGTCATGGATGCTGACCTGAAGCATAGGTGTGTCCGCTGTAACCAGCTTGGTGCTGGTACTGTGCATGCTGCTTGGCTGAGGCAGGTGGCATGAAGACGGTTGGGCCGTACTGGAAGGCACTAGGAACACCTGGCATGCCAGCATAGTAGGGCAGGCTGGTATAGCCATAGCCAGGGGGCAGAGGAGGGTTGAGGAAGGCCTGGCCAGGGTTCTGTGGGGCTTGTGTTTGGGGAGGAACTGTGCCAGGCTCAGACTGCGAGGGGGCAACTGACGCGAGGCTGGTGGTGGGTACCGGGGAGGGTGCATCACCACGTGCAAATTTGGTAGCTTCACCTGCAGGTAAGAAAAGTACGAAGATTTAAAAACGAGCACTATTATGTTAAAAAAAAAAAATTTGTCCCCCCCGGGGCACTCCGAAATGGACATTCACCTGAGTAAGGGTTGTTTGCTAATCCGCCGTCTCTGGCAGCAAGGGTTGTTGTACCAGGGAAGGCGGGCATTCCATAATAATCCTATAGAGAAAGAAGTCATAAGAATAAATTATTTCACAATGAACACTAAAATATTCTTTCCATACTGCATCTGGAATAAGAGCCACAATTTCTCAAAACTACTTTAATACACCATGACCAAAACCTCTGCCACAAAATACTTACAATGGGTAACCGTGACTGGATCATCTGCAAGTCTTCATAGCCATAGATCTGCTTCAATGCAAAAGAGGGACGACAGGGAAGGGAGGGGGGGACATTTACAGATTACATCATACTTAAATGGTATCTTGTTAATCAAAACAGGAAGAAAAAAAATTCCAGAAGGTCTGCTTATGAGCTGAAATGTAAATAACAGCTCATTGAAAGAAGTAATTAAATAAAAAAACAAGGCTGGACTTACGGGATAGGCAGGAAGCAGTCCTCCAGGTCCCATGATGTACTGATTAGCCAACAGTGGAGGCACACCTTGAGGCAGGTTGGGCGGTGCTTTGCCTAAAGAAAGGCACACAAAAGACTCAGCAACAAACAAACTTTTGGTTTAGATTTTTACTGTTATTGCATGAATAACGAGAGGGGGCCATCTTTTACGGCATTACTCACTGGAGGTGGTGGTGGCAGCCTGTAGTGGTGCGGAACGTCCTGTGGATGGAGCCGAGGTGCTGTTTGTAGACAGGCCTGGTGCACCGTTGCTCAGGCCATTTGAGGTGAGGACAGAGCCTGAGAAGGCTGACAGACTCGCGCTGACATCACTGACCACCTGAAAAAGATGAGGAAAAAAAAAATTACCCTTACTGTAACATCCAACATAGAACAATAAAACAAAAAATGCTAACTGTAACCTAGGCAATGATGCAAAGAGAGAGAGCTACTTACACTGAGGCCAGTAGTGGCAGGTACAGCAGATCCTAATGTAGTCCCGCTGCTCACATGACTAATTTAAAACCATAAATAAATAAGAAATCATTAATCAATAATGAAATAATTGCAATCAGTAATGAAATAATTGCAAATCAATACCAAAAGAAGTGCAACAGCTATGTTGTGAGTTTACCTGCTGAGGGAGGGAAGAGCGGTGCTGGGTGCTGGGGCTGGTGCAGACGACGAGGACGAGGGTAAGGATGACGCGGCGGACATGCCGCTCTCAGAGGACAGTGCTGTAGAGATGGTCTGAGGAGTGCTTGAGGAGACTGCTATTAAGACAGGAAATCTGATAAACATCTAAATCCAGGCAAAGGTCTGTTTTTGCTTTTAAATCTTGGTATAAATCGGTTTCTAACGCCTGCACTTCGCAGTTTATTTCTCAACAGAATCAATAATGCACTGGACTTTGTCTGGCACTACATTTATCCATTTTAATAATAAGGAGGTTTTTTTGGTTTGGATTTTACATCAAGTTTGTGCTTTTAACGTACCATCTTGTGTACTGGGAGTCCGTGCATCGCTGAATCCATTCTGTGGGCAAAAGTGAGCAATCCATTAGGAATACTTAAAGTTACCCTTGAAGAAATTTGTCAGGTCATAATCAGCATTAAATCCAAATCAGTATTGCCCAAATCATTTTAAGTGTTCGTCTTACAGTCAGAGGGGAGGAAGAGGTGGTAGTGGTGATGGTGGGTTCCTTGTGCAGGCTGGAAGTTTCAATTCTGGAGGAAGTGGAAGGGGCTGTAGCTGTGGGTAACCCCACAGAGGGAGTGGTATATCTGGGCTCCATTGCTGCTGTAGGTAGGGCAGGAGGAAGACCAGTCACTGGCTCACTGAAAAGACAATAATATGGGTTACCAAATATCCTAGTCATGCTAGTGGTTATACTAGTAAAGCTATACTGTTTTGCAAAGTTGCATGCCCTTACCAGACACCGCTCGGTTTAGAGTACAAGTTGCTCTGTGTTTGGGCAACAAGAGGAGCGGGTTCCTGGCTGCTTTTTTCTGGATGTCCGGTGCTTTCTACAGTAGCCTCCGAAGCAAAATCGAGGGCACCAAACTGCACATTCAGCCCAGACACATCAGCAGAACCTGGCATCTCCACTGCAGAAGAGGGTATCTGGAAATCAAGACAATTAGCGAAATTACAAAATGCTCGCAATATAAATCAAGAAAACATATAGACAAATTAATCTTCCATGCTTTAATAATGCATTATGTATATTAATTTATTTAAAAAAAAAAAAAAAAAAAAAAAAAACAGGCTCTCCCCAGCAACACCTTTTCAGCCTTTTTCCCCCCCTTACTGAATCATCAGTTACGTGTGTATATGGCAGCTTGTACACTTATCAAGAACGCTTTACTGCAAAATCCTAGACATCATAACCAAGCTTGAATATCCAAGCGCAATGTGGAAAAACTAGACATCAACATATCCACTATAGACTCTTACTTTGGAGGGAGGGGGCATTCTGCGTCTCTGGGGTCTGATTTGTTTGGGCTGATGGGACTCCGAGATGGTGGGGGCACTAGTATCTCCGGGGGGTTTCAGCACAGACGAGCTCATGTCTTGTAGAGGCAGAGGAGGAGAGGGATTACGGCCCTGAGCCGGCAGGTCCGATAGGAGTGTGGAGTTCTGTTGCTGGGTCAACTGACTGAGGATAGGGGAGGGGTCAGGCTGGGACTTCAGGTCCACTGAGGAAGAAACGGATAGGACACTCAGCATAGTCCGGTCCAACTACATAACTACGGTATGATAAATTACAATTCTGCATTGTTTCATAGATCATTAACTTAAACTTAAGCCAAAACTTTTTTAATGGCACTGTTAAACTTGTATTCTTTAAAAGTGGTCTAAAACAAAGATACACAATCAATATTATTTGCATATATTTTAACCTTATCGCCACGTTTTTTTTTTGTTTTGTTTTTAAAATTCAATAAACATTCATGAAATACACTTATTAAAATAGTGAAAATAGTTTATCTAAATAGTCCAGACTGTAAAAGAACATACAGGCTTACAATATAAGCATCTATACCCAGAAGTGGACAAATAAATCCATTAACTGAACTACCAGGAAAGAGAAAGTGACAGCGTGCTTGCCCAGTGCACTATTTGGGTTGCCAGGAAACATAATTAGCCAAGCCAACAGAAAATGTAATTCAACTCCAAGAGCATTAATGCTGAGATACAGAAATGAATGAGCGCTCAAATTATATAATGCTGCAAAGCCACGGTCCTTAATCCTTTCTGATAACAGTTTTAATGTAGCATATGATGATGTACCTTAAATGTTCTTGGCTGACATTTTGGCCACGAGTTAGAAATGGGAGGGAAGAGAGGCTTATTCGTAGTCCCTTAAATTCACAAATGCTAGACTACAAACAAAAACCTAGCTGTCCAGACAGCTTGTTTGCTGCAGGTACCCAGGCAAGTGTGAGCTAAAGCTTTGATTTCTTGCGTTTGGTAAAGAAGATGTGATAAAGCTTGAATGCAGCGGCTTTATAAATATGTAACGAGGTGTGTGTGTGTGTGTCTCCGGGTGTTTATGCTGCTACTCACTGTGAGTCATGGTAATGGGGATCTCAGCTTTGGGTTCATTCAAAGCTAAGGATGCATGTACAGCAGGGGGAGGAGAGCTGGATTCGGCAACTGGGCTGCCATTGGTCAGGGCAACTGGTGTCTGATTGGAAAGAGGTGTGACGTGGGGGACACTGACTGGCTCGGTTTTCTGCACGTCAGGCTGAGGTGGTCTGGATCCTAAATACTAAACAAAAATAATCAGATAAAGGAAAGAAAGGTAAATAAATCTTTTTTTTCTTCTTAAATGATGTGTTAAATACATAATAGATAAACAAACCTAATTTACTGACTCTAGTGACTATCCCATGTGTTTATCTCAAAACTAAAAGCCCTAGCAGAGTATAATAAAATGTCTTTGCCAGTAGACTGATCGCTGTGTACTTGCCTGAACAAATGGAGCAATGCAGTACTGACATGCATTGCTTTCATTCTTTTCACTGTATGAAAGTCAGACAAGCTCCAGCTGGTTCAGGATGGAAGGTCACATGTCCGTCTACATCAGCCTAGCATAGTCTAGCAGCCTGCATATTGGATGTCAGTATAACTGGAAATATCTGTGCACATCGAGTGATGTGTGTACTTCCTCTAGCAATAAGAGCAACTGATCCGAGCTCTGGGTTTATCAATGAATCCACTGAACGTTCAACTGCCTAGAACAGCCTAAACATCTTAAAGAACACCCTAAGTAGCTCAAAAGTATGTACTGTTAGGTAAATAAGGTACTCCATATACAGTTGACAAGTTTCAGACCGCAGGAATAATTAATCAAATTGATGCAACTACAAGAAGTGAGTGTGTGTGTGTGTGTTCTCACCGAGGCAGCATGGGCATAGGTGCCAGCAGCAGCAGAAGCATAGCTGTTGGCAGCAGCTGAGGCGTAGCTGTGTGTCTGTGTGCGAGCTGTGTGTTGTTGAGAGTTGGTAAACACCAGGCTCTGTGCGAGTGGCTCCTGGGACAACGGCTCCAACCCAACCAGGTCAGAGTCCACCTCTGCTTTAGGCAACAGAGAACTCAGATCAACCCTGCAGGATGGAGAAAAAAGTTGCCACAGATACATATTAAGAGAGGTTTGAGGGAGCAGGGTTTTTTGGAGAAATCTTGATGTTTGCAATTATCAAACGTTTGTTACACACGGGTTGGGCCGAGATCACGTTTAAAAAATGTTCAAGTGTTTTTTTTAACATGTTGAAGCAGGAGCTCTTACCCCTGTCCTGGTGTCATGTGGTTCTGTGAGGCAAGTGCGAAAGAGGCAGTGAACACTTTGGTCTCGGAAAGCTGTTAGGAAAAAAAAAAAATTTGTAGTCACACATGAGCAGAGGCTAAACGTTACATTGAAGTAAAAAAAAAAAAAAAGAGAAGTCAATAATCTCATGACCAATCGACCAAAGCGGATCTTTTTTGCTTGTTAATGTAACTGCAGGATAAACCAGCATAAAATTAAGTCACTTACATCTTCATTCCAATCTTCTGCAGCCCAGTCTTCCAGATTGTTTCTCCAGTTTCCTAACAAGTATAAAGTTATTTAAATATACACAATCAACAACATTCACATGCAGACCACCAACTGGGTCACTCCTACATCTGCTGTATAGATGCCTTTTCTGGCATCTATAGATGTGTGCTTTCAAAGGAAACACAGTAAATGCAGCGGATGTCAACTGCCGTAAGAAAAAAAAAACAAAAAAAAAAACTGCCATACATGCTCTCCAGAGAATCAGTTTCACTCTGTGAACAAGCTCTTCTTGAAAAAAAAAAATAAAAAAAATAAAAATACAGAAGGATTAACCCTTAAAACTAAAGCAGTGTTGATCCGTAAGGCAACAGCACTAGACCGCTTAAAAATTATATATATATATATGCTTAAACGGGGCTTCTACTGGTGTGTGTGGACGGAGGAGGTTTTAAATGTCACACTGTGTATTTGGGTTTTCTGATATGCCATATAAAACCAAAGTTATCATTATGTATAAAATGTGTACATTTTACGCCTCCCGGAAAATGTAACTGTGAGTATATTATTATTAGTCACAAAAACAAGCAAAAAAAACCCCATAAAAAACACCACATGATCTTGTCAATCTGTGCCATTTCTTTGCCTTTGCAACCAGTTTTCTTTCTTTCCTTTTTTTTTTTTTTTTTTAATTTAAGTCATATTTGGGTAGTTGGTTAAAATGAAATAAAATTCAGCTCATCATATTTATCTAAACAAATGGATGCGTCACCCTATACTGCAAATTCCTGAGCCCTACACATATGTCGGCCAGTTCTGAGGGCTTCCACTGCAACTATATTTCAGACCTGTGGGAAAAACAGTCTCTAACAACTGGGACCGAGAATAGCTTACCTGCTCCCTCAGTAGTGTCGTTGGCCGTCTCTACAGGATCAGCAGAACCAGTGTATTCAGCAGTGTAAAACGTCCTGCACACCCAAACAGAGGAAGGGATAGTACTTAATCAATTAACATTTATTTATATAGCACTTTACAGCAACCCAAGTTAAACCAAAGTGCTTCACAGCACTAAAAATGACTGTAATTGTAATATTAACAGCAACATAATTCTCAACAAGTTACATCTGCAGTTCTAGGAGCAGCTCCTCCAATTAATATAAATATACATGTGAAAATAGCAGTCTACCATTGTCAAGTGATTTGCACAGGATTCCATTTTTGCAAGGAAAAGATTTACTATTTTACTGTCGATTGTATTTTTGTGATTGGCAAAACGCGAAAGAAGCGAAAATTAAGTAAATGGTAATTCATTAAAACCATTCTCTCAACTAAGTAACAGAACACGGCTGATGAAAGCTATACTAAAGTCATATGGATGCTTCCCATCTGCAATTAACAGGGACAACATAGTTACTGGTTATCTTTTCACAGTGCTACTTAAACTCTTAATTCAAATGTAACCTAACCAATGCGTTTGTAATTGGCTATTGCTAGAAATCACCTCATAAAGGCAGACATTTTTGTTTCGTCTTGTGGTTTATCTTCAGCTATATGGCTTATCAAACTGATGACTATTTTAAAAACTGTTTAGATATTTGATGTACAAAGTGAGTTTAGAACTTTTAGACAATGTAAAGCAGATGACCTATACTCACCCCATTCCCTGAGAGAACCTATTTACACCATCTCCTCTGCCTCTTCCTCTCCCTCCTGCACCTAAACAGAGAACACAGTTAACCCCAGAATACCAAATACTGGGGTATATATGTAAACAGTTTAGACCTGGCACAGGCCAGCATGAACCTTTACTTAGACTTATAGACCTGTCAGTAGAAAAAAATCTACAAAATAAAAGGCACTTATTCCTAACTAAAAACACCAGGGAAGTTAAAGGGGGTCAAAGCATCAAGCACACTGCTCCCGTTTCTTATTCTTTCCCTGGCTTTCGTCACACGTCCCCCGTGAGCCTCCTCCTGGAAGCAGCTGCTCTACTCAATGCATTCCTCTAACCGTGTGGCCTGCTAATGACTGTTACAGTGTGACACAAATAGCAACATAGCAACAAGCACCCTTCCACAACTTAGAACACCAACTGTGGGGTTCTGGCTGAAAACAGTGTTATCAAAAACTTGTTTGACTAGGCTTCGGGGTTAAATTTCAGCGCATTTGTATCCACTAATTGACTGAAAGTGCTGTCAGTGTTGGCTATATTTGTAAGGAGTTGCATCAAGTGCTTGAAAATAAAGAACAGTTTGCAAAGGATTATGTAATAGAGAGTTATTGGCATAGTCAAAAGGAAGCCTAAAACAAAGAAAATATACACATGTGAATTTCTTTGGTAATCCAGTGTGTGCATGTTCACATGCATGCTTACCTCTTCCTCTTCCTCTGCGTCCACGCTCTCCTCTTTCTCCTAGAGTCGAGTCAAATCCATTCTCCTCTGTGCGGCCTACAAAAACAATTTGCACAATTATAATGTTTAAGGAAATATGCCATGTACACTCATGCACATGTACACTACAAACAAGCGTACTACACACCTTCCTGGAAGCGGCTGGCTCCACGGCCGCGTCTGTTTGGCCCCCCGCGGCCCCTGCCCTCCTTGTCGACCCTCCGCTCTTTTGTCTCTGCTGTCACACCTTCTTTGCCCACACTTTTCTTCTTCCCCACCGTCTCCCAGGAGTCCTGACCAAACAGCACATGGTGTAAACAATAACAGACTAACCCTGTAATCTGCATCGTCATAGTTACAATATAGATACCTTAGTTACACATACAGATCAAGTTAACGTTTGGCAAAGGCATCACAGCAGCCTTGTAACAGAAGCTCACTTAGGAGTACCAACAGATGGATTATATTGATCTCAAACATTTCTTGGAACCGCACTGAGGCATGAAATTAGAAATAAAAACATTTGAACCCGGACATGTCCAGGACACACCACTTACCTGGACAGGAACCTCCTCCTCCAACAGGAAGTTGATGGCCCTGTTAACATCCCCGTTGCAGTCATGAAGAGCCACCATGCACTCGTCCTGATTTCGGCTGGTGACCTCAATAAGCTGAAAGACACGCATACAAGCATCAGTATATTCAGATCCCTATACTTTTTTGGTCTCACGTAGTATATATATATATATATTAACGGGTCACACCTACCTGTTTGACTTTCCCTTCAAAATCTGCATCATTTTTGTCAATTATCTGCGCCAGACGAATCTGTTCTGCTGTGGCCTAAATTACATAAAAAACAGCAACAACAACATAGATTAACCTCCTTAAAAGCATATTACTAGTACTGTTTCTATAATTGGAGGTATATTTTTGGCCTACGGATAACATATTGCCCGGCGTCTCCATAGCACTTTCCAGGGCCATATGTGGAAACGTCCCGCAACCCCCACACCTTTTTCCCCCTCCCCTCTTTTTGCCCGGATGGACGGACAGGCGTTATGCCTACCTGAATCTGTTTCTGTGGCTGTGAGGTGTGTGAGGTCTGTGGCTGCACTCTGTCCCGGTTTCCTCGGGGGGCGGCGTCAGCAACCACTGAAGTCATCATAAACAGTATATACAAAATAATGTATGTACAAAGTAGAAAAGTCTGGGAGGGGGAAAAAAAGAAATGAGATGGATAGGTTAAAATAAAAAAAAACAAAAATAAAGATATGCAAAGCAAACAACTTTTTTTGTTGTTGTTTAATAACCCAGCGTAAGTGACAGGTGCAAACAGGAGCAGACGCTGCGAGTTGAGTGTAAGTGTAAGACTATCACGCAGGCTCATGGGCAGCTGCTTAAATATAGCCACCCAAACATGGCCCGGGCTGGTGTAGACTTACACCCTGGCTTGCTCAACCCCTCCCTGTGGCAATCGAACAGCCTTAAAAACAACTGGACAAAAAATAAACATTATGCTCATGTCGGAGCAGCGTGTACAGGCAGGAACTTCAGCTTGTGTGTTTCTTTTTAGTGATGCAGTAGTAACTAATGCGCAGTACTTTATCCTGCTCCTGATGGCTCAGTGCCAGAAAAACTCCCTTTATCACAGCCATTCAGTCATGTTTCGGTTTATGTCGTCACCAACGTTCAGCTTTCTCTTTCTCCCTTTCACACACACACATTAATATATATATATATATATATATATATATATATAAAGAGAGTGTGTGTGAGAGAGAGAGAGAGAGAGAGATTAAAGTGCCTAGCTTTAGCTTGGTCACCAACTTAAAACAAAGCCATGCTAGTACAAGTCCAAACAGTGCGCACTTTCTTTCTTTCGGCTTTCACAAATAAATAAAACACTACAATTATTTTTTTCTTCTTATAAACCACTTCTAAAAACACGTCGATAAACACTGAATACACCGTAACTCCATTTCTCAAAATGCGCGTCAGAGCTGAACATCCGACTAGCCTTAAACGGTTAGCTAACTTTAGCTAAGCTAAACGGCTAACGTCAGCGATAGCAAACTGTTAGCAAAAGAAGCCTCAACACACCTATGAAAAATTTAAATATGAAAGCATATATTGTTAGACTCGTCAAAAAAAGTTAAGAAAATCGAATAAATCATCTTTACATGGATATGTAATGAAAATAATCATTTGGCGGTTGGATAGCTAGTTAGCTAATTAGCCAAGTAACTACCTAGCGATCGCACATGCTAGCACTTTCCCCCAAGACTCGTACCTGACAAAACCGTGTCCCGGCCTCAAATCCCGGTCTACAGACTCCGTAGTGCACTAAACACAGTATTATTAGATGTTACTTCATATCCTGAGCGCTGACTCAAACAACAATCCCGGAATGTATTTGGAACAGAACCTACGCACGCCGTAACGGTACTACAGAAAGCGAGAAAGAGTGTGGAATGTTCTAGTGAACCGCGTATCTCTTTACTTATCAGCTATTTTCTGATACCCTGCGATAATCAAACCCTACATAAACCAACCCCAGCGAACGGTTTCGATATCGATGCTAAGTCTATTTCCTTAAAAAAAAAAAAAAAAAAACCAGCATGAACATACCGTCTCCGCTCCGTGAACGGTAATGTGTTTACCTGCCCACAGCACACCACGCTTCCCTCATGCAGTGTGTGATGAGAGCGACGCCTCAACAGGAAGCAATGAAAACTACTGGTCAAAATAAAAGTCCTAAGGAAACAAACGAAAAAAAAAAAAAACAAGCTGCCAAAACACAAGCCAGGCTGGATAAACTGGATGGGTCAAAATGGATGCTGGTAAAGCATTTTGTTGTATGAGTTCTGTGGGTTATCATCACCATAAAATAACACACACACACACACACACATATATATATATATATATATATATATATATATAATAAAAAATGTTTTTTTCCCCCTTAAGATAATTTGTATGATGTTGCGGTGGTGTAGTTGCACACCTCCAGAGTCAAGGGTTTAATTCCCAGAGAGAGAGAGAGAGAGAGTGTGTGTGTGTGTGTGTGCGCGCGGGCGCTCGAGCGAATGATTTGCACCCTGTCCTCGTGCTCAAAGTCTCCTGGAATAGGCTCCAGGCCCCCACAACCCTGTACTCAAGAAAAGCGGTGTAATAGATAAATAAAATAAATATTATTTAATTTGTAAACTATATGGCCAAAATTTTGGGGACACCTGAACATCACTTCCCCGGCTTGTTGCCATAACCCTTGAAACACAACAATTATATAGGATGTCTTATATGGGATTTCCATTTACTGGAACTAAAAGGCCCACACCTGTTCAAGCATGACTATGCCCCTATGTACAAGACATGGTTTGCTTATAGAACTCAAGTGTCCTTTACAAAAACCCTGATATCAACCAAACTTAACACCTTCGGGATGAACTGAAATGCTGACTGCACCCCAGACGTCCTCACCTTAGATCTAAGTACCCGATCTTATTAATGCTCTAGTAGCTGAATAAGCACAAATTCCCATTAAAATGTCCCAAGATCTAGTGGAAAGCCTTTTCAAATTAGTAGAGGTTATTACAAATATAATGAGGAAAATGGGACTAATGTGGGCTGGGATGGCTTGCGTATGAGTGAGATGGTAAGGTTTCAACAAACTTTTGGAAATATAGTGTATATAAATTGCAAATGCATTTTTAGGTCAAACATACCATAAGTTAAAAAACAACAGTGAAAGAATCCTACAGGTACAGAATTTCCCTTGGTTCCCCAGTTAAGGAGCCGTGACCAATCACTTGCTCATCACTTATCAGGTAGAAACCAATCACAGTGTCATGCTGTATACTGGAACCACTATGTCAACAAAAATAACACTTTTTCCAAACCTGTGTCTGTGCTGAGACCTGCGCTTACTGACCAGTTTTACTTTAACTCCTCAGACACCCTTGACTAGGGAACTCACAAAAAAACTGATGGTAGATCAGCCCAATGCATATCTGTGTCACCTTATTGAAGTGGACTCTATCTGACTCTTTACACTCTGATAAACCTGTCCTTTATCCTCGAGTTTAAACAAACATGGCCGCTCTGATGTCGCTCTTTCTGGCGTCAGTCCTTCTAGAAACGGCTTTGTTAGCGTCTCAGTTTTCCCTGGAGAAGGTAAGTGGATAAATGGATGAAATGAGGATAAAATATGTTGAGCTTCACCTATGGTTTGTAAATGTGTATGTTCTTAAGGAATTAAATTATCTAAAGCTGTCTACATATCCAACATTTTATGCTTGAAGGATTTTTTAGAGTCACAGACCCCTAAGGAACTTCTTCATTATTTTGACCCCAATTCGACAACTCTGGGTAAACTTTCCTGAAGGTTCAGTTACACATTAAAGCAGAGTTATGCGCGTTACTCAGCACTAATCAAATATTTTTTCATGTAGTGCCTGAATTTGAGGTTGTGTGGGTAAATTGCTTCGGCAGACACTGCTCATTTCAAGTCCAAGGCAAAGACTTTAAACTGAGGTGGAGAAACGATTCATCTTTGTCGTGTCCCTCCAACCTGGAGATCGCCATCAACACCACACTCAGTGTAATAAACAGGAGGGATAATACAGTTTGCGTGCAGCTTGACGCACTGCAACCAGAACATGCTAGATCTTTTCTTTCAATTTGTGATGGAAAACTTGTAAGTTTTTGTTTGTTTTTAATGAATATGTATGAAATTTGCTTTAACATGTAAATACTTTTGGCATACTTGATCATGGTTTCGTCCTTTCCGTTTTAGCAAGGTCTACTCCTCTTGCAGTCAGCAAAGCTATACATTCATCCATTGCTCCAAAAACATTTGGATCACCTAAGAAACTCTGTGGTTACACCTCCAGGTGTGCCACACATCATCGTGCCACACCCATCACCTGTAAGGACACACCTTCAGGAGTCACAGAGTAAGTGACAGTTTCACAACGGTGCATTGTTGCAGATTTATATCACGGAACTGTTAAATCCTTCAATCTGTTTGGTCAGAAGGTGAAGGTCCTGACTGTAATACACATCACATGTTTATATTAATGTATTTATTTTACTATAATATCAATTCTATAAATTCATATCTTGGATGTATATTCAGAATTTATGGAATGAGTCTCCAGTGTCAGTGCTTTGTAACAGTAAGTTTTCTGCCACTAGAAAGTCTTCAGGATGGAGAACTTTGCATGAACTTATCTTAAACATCATTTCAGTTCTTAATTTTTTTTGTTAAGTTATGCCTCTATTTGTCACATATACATTAGCCAACCTTTTGATCAGTAACTCAGGGCCTTAACCTTCTGAGCTATCACTGAGCTTTGAGCTACATTAATTATTAAATTAATTATTATTAATGTTGGTGTTGGTAACAGTGACTCTGCATCGTCTTCCACTCTTCTAAAGCAGTAACAGTACAAAATATCCAATTGTCTACTGCAACAAATGAAAACAAATTCTTCTAGTTCATGCAAATGCTTCAACAGATCAAACAGTCACCATCATGCCTTTGGGTCATTATGAAAATCATCATAACTTGTTCTTCAAAATGGTAGTCAAATAAAACCTTATTTGCATATCAGATTAACACAATTTGCAATGTTTCAAAAAAGCAGCAAGCATAAAGGAAAGTCTTGAATGAAATGTATTATACGAGGTGTGTACCAGGGATAACCCGGTACGTTCGCAGAGTAAAAGAACACAGTTATGTTTTTAGGAGTAAAAACTCTCTTTATTTCTCTATATAATCCCCTGATACACTAATGCGCTTGTCCCAGCATTTCACTAGTGCTTGCAAGGTAAAACGTTTTCCCAGTACACCAAAACCATGATCAGACTGCCTACTTTGATGGTCCAAACATGTGGAAATCACATGTTTCAGGTCAGGAGTGTTCAGGGGATGTGACAGTAACTCATGCCGAGTTCCTCTAATGTGCAAGTGGTGTTTGCGAACAATTTTGTACACTTCCCACAGACAAGGTCAAGAGAGAGCGTCTCTTGTGCAAGTTTGTAACAAGTTATTTGTCATAGATCAGGCTATTTTAAACCGTCATTCACCAGACATCACACGTTCCGGTTTTAATTGAACTCACCTTTAAAATTTATATAAAATAGACCCATATGAGATATAAAATCCTATGGAGTTATTAAAACAGTTAAGGATAAGATATAAATTTCGATATCTTTTGAATTCATTTGAGCAGGTTTCACAATAAGATGAGCTGTGGGAGAATGTTGTATACCATCTAGCCATACACTCTAGCTTATATTCTTTATTACTTCTTTAAGGTGGCATGGTGGTGTAGTGGCTTGCACCTCAGGGTTCGATTCCCGACCAGGTGCATGGTGGGTTAATATCTGTGATAGATTGGCAAGCTCATGCCCTACAGTAAGTCCCCTGGGATAGGCTCCAGGCCCCCCTGCGACACTGAAGACAGAATTAAGTGGTATAGACAGTGATTGAGTGAGATATTCTATCTTAAATGTCATTTAGGATGGGATATGATCCAAACCTCAATAGATTTTAAGTTAGACTGTACCGTATATAAAGCAACCGCTCTCATTTCCTGTTTTTATATGTTATATCAGGTCATCGTAGGCTTCAGAGATCCCTTCCAGGAGCAGAGGTCACCCATTTGGAGCTGCTGGTTGTGGTCGGTCCTGATGTCCACGAGCTTCACAAGCAGGACACAGAGAGATACATCCTCACCAACCTGAACATTGTGAGTGTAGAGCTTGTTAGAAGACTGCATTCTAGAAACATCCCCGCAGAACGTTTTCCACATTTTATAGTGTTACCTCTAGGAATTCAAATAGACTTATATGGGATTTGTGCACAACATAGCAAACATTTATAGATATAAAATAGAAAGAATAAAGAGACTTTATTGTTATTGTAGTAATATAATGAAATTTGTTTGGTAGCTCTCAGTGACCAGCAGCAAGAAACAGGATGTGAGAATAAAGTAAAAAAGAAAATAACACTAAAAAATATTAATAGAACGATATACACAATGGAAAAAAAGTGACTTCATCGTATTGGTCATGTCACATTATTTGCTCTGCACATTGATTTACTCCCCTAGGCGTCCGAACTATTACGAGACGTGACTCTAGGTGCTAATATAAGAGTCCACCTAATCCGTATGATCATTCTCAATGAGCTGGAGGTAACTATCACAGCTTGCAACGGGATTGAATTTCTGTGTCATAAAACCAAATGTGGAGTATTCTAATTAAAAACGCATTACCAGCCAGATATTCAGATCACTGATGACATCACTTCCTCTCTGAGGAGTGTGTGTGAGTGGGGCCATAAAGTCAACCCTTCCCTTGAGACTGACCCCCTGCATGCAGACCTGCTCCTGTATATCACCAGGTAGAGGGGCAATTCTGTACTTCAACTTTCAGGAATAAACCTTTGTTTGTTTCATTCTGATTTATATTTATCTCTTTCTTTTGGAAGGTTTGATTTAGTATTGCCCAATGGAAATAAACAGGTGAGAGGTGTGACCCAGCTGGGCGGGTTATGTTCTAGCCAGTGGAATTGTGTAATCACAGAAGATACAGGCTTTGACCTCGGCATCACTATTGCACACGAGATTGGCCATAGGTACGAGAAGCAAGTCTAGATTATGTTCTTAAAATACTTGAATGTGATATATAATACATATGTAAGTGCAAGTTTTTCCCCAGTTTTGGAATAAACCATGATGGAGTAGGCACCACGTGCGGCAGCAGCGGGTTTATAATGGCGTCTGATGGCGGGTATAACAGTGTAGATCTCACCTGGTCTCAATGCAGCCGAAACCAGCTCGTTGACTTCTACAGGTACAGACTTATTACTTCTGATACTACAGTATGTGTTAGTTATCTATCAGTGGCATTCAAGTCAAACTGGGTCCTTTTAAGAACTTTCTTATTATTCAAGCTATTACCTTTACAGAAGACTTTAAGCACACCACAGTACAGTATTAGCTAGAACAAAAACATTTGAATGGTGCAAACGTTTTTAGAGAAACCATACATCCATAAATGATGAGGTGAACCCCACTGCAGTCTTTTACGTGAACATTCATTGAAAATCAACTGATAACTTCACCAACTTGTCCACATGTTTGGCCCGTTAAATGAGTTCCTGGGAGGCCAGCATTTCAAACAGGAAGCAAGCAGTCCGATAATGGCTGCGGCAAAATTTCTACCTTTATGGTATCCAAACACTACTGGAATGCTGCTATATAACCATTAGTATTGTAGCTTCCCCCAGTATAGCAGGGGATTTTAATATATAAAGAAGTAGTTTTTACTTTCACAACTGTGTCTGCACAATAAAAAGTCCCAGTTTGACTTGAACACCTCTCGTACTTCTATGCTGTTATGTTCCAACTCATAATCATACAGTATGATATATGTCTATTCTTCGTAAGTATTTGAAACATATTAGTGCAGGCAAGGCCGAGTGTGTAAAGGATGTACCGGTGCTGGGAGGATCACTGCAGGAGTGGAAACCGGGATTGTATTTTGGTGTGGATGATCAGTGTCGTATTGCATTCGGGTCCACAGCAACTGCCTGCTCTTTCGCTAGTACTGACATGGTATGAGAACAATTACATCAGAAATGATTACATTAAATATGTTTTTTGTTAACCTCTCTGCTTTTACAATAAAACAGACACAATTTGAGATTTCTTAATTTCAAAGAAATGGGACGCTAGATATAGGCTTTAACTTCGGGGCAAAAATAATAGATTTTAAGATAGAAATAATAATATTAATCTATAGAGGAAACACTTTTTCAACTGTTTTACTGCAAAATGAGATATACGCAAACATTCTTTTCAAAACAGAAGAAATATTGAAAATATTTTCTGCATGATTCCTTTAAGTAATTGCCTGTAGTGTGTGAATGAGTGTGTGTGTATGTGTGCCCTGTGATGGATTGGCAACCTGTCCAGGGTGTACCCCGCCTTGTGCCCTAAGCCTCCTGGGATAGGCTCCAGGCCCCCGCGACCTTGAATATAAAATAAAGCAATGTAGACGATAAGTGAGTGAGTGATTAAACTTGTTTCAGGTTATTTAATTAAACGTTTTATTATACAATTTTTTTTATTATAAAATAAAAAACAATTATTGTTGAGAATTTTTTTTACGGTATACAATTATTAAAAAGTGGGGGAAGTCAGTCTCTTGATTGATAATTATGTTCCTATAACAGCACCTTTTGCTTACCAGCACTACCTCTTTTACCTGATCAACAGATCACCAGAGTCATATCTTATACCTTAACAAGTGCTGTATGATGCAGTGTGGTTACAAACTACCCTGTCCAGACTTTATCCTTATATATTTAGGCCACATGTCGATTTCTGTCCTGCCACATCGTCCCTGGTAATCGAAGCACCTGTACACGTCTTCTTGTCCCACTGTTGGATGGCACTGAATGTGGACTAAATCAGGTATCTTACGTGTATCTTATGTGTCTAGTAGGTATTTTTATTTGTGCCCAAAGCTAAATATCAATTCTTTTAAAATTATGTTTTACAACACAGCAATTAACAAAAGCTGTGTTCTGTCTCAGTGGTGTTTAAAGGGCCGATGTGTATCTGCATCCAAGCTGAGTTCCTCTTTGCTGGTTCATGGTTCCTGGTCATCCTGGTCTGAATACTCGTCCTGTTCACGCACCTGTGGAGGAGGCATCACATACCGCAAGAGAGAGTGCAACAATCCTAGGTATGCATTGCTAAGCAAGGAATAAAACAGAGCACACTATTATAAAAGAATAATTAGTGATGGAGTGGTGTATGAGATGGATTACACAGGGTCCGGGTTCGATTCCCGGCCAGGCTCAATTCCGGTCTCTGTGTGCATAGAGTTTGTATGTTCTCCCAGTGCTTGGTGGGTTTCCTACGGGTACTCCGGTTTCCTCTCACAGTCCAAAGATATGCAGGTTAGGCTAATTGGCATTCCCAAATTGCCTGTAGTGTGTGAATGAATGTGTGAGTGTGTGTGTGCCCTGCGACGGATTGGCACCCTGTCCACTAGGATAGGCTCTAAACACAAAAGGCTATATACAACATAAAACAATATATGCAACAATTAAAAAATTTGCTCACTTCAACTGTTTAGCAGACATAAAAATGCAGCTTGTCAAGAAACAAAATGGGTTTTCAGGTCACTGATATTTATGAAAAGATAATGTAAAGAGACAGCAATACATTGGACCAATGGGAAACCTCTGGTTCTGAAAAATGTGTCATTCCCCAAATGACTACAATCAGACCTCCACTTTAAAATGTCTCCTGTTTTTCATGTTGCTCTTTTAGCCATCCCAAGGAAGATCAAGATCTCTTCACAGGTCCACCAAGAAAGTCACACTTAAGGACTCCTGTTTCTCTTGCTGATCGTTACGCCTTAATGACTCTCCCTTAATCTCACTCTATTGTTGTTTCTTCTTAACAGTTCACACCCCAGTCTAGTCTCTAACAACTTTCCCTCCTGCCCTTACCTTCTCCATTGTTCATAATAAGTCTTTTCAGACAGAGGAGGATCCTTTCACCTTGGAGAACTCAAATATGAGGAACTTACCAACTTAACTCAAACTGAAGAAGCTACCTGGATGAGTAGTGAAACATATTTCCTTTAGAAGAAAGAAGTCAAGTAGACATAACTCAATTTCCATAAATGACTGAGAATCATCACAGACAACTTTACAACCAAATAAACATGTTGACAGCCTGGTACAAAAAGGGTCTTGGACTCCCTAGGAAGATTTTCAATTCATGACAATTTTAAGAGGGAATTTTATGTAACTCATCAATTAAAGTTATATTGTAGCGTTTTTACGCCGAGAAGAATGCTGGAGAGACGAGTAAACTTATTTGCTACCCAATGCAATGGCTGGGAGTACTTTATTTAGCATACAGCCGGTAATGGCATGAGCAGCACCTTCACTCAGGAGCCTACCTGTAATTCAGCGTCAGCCTGAATTAGAGCACATTTCACACATCACCCACCTCAACACACACACAACAGGGCCGAAGTCACTAACCCAAACACCTTTCCCCATCATGGTGAATACACCGACATCCCCGCAAGGCATGCTGGTCGTCAGCCGCCGCCCCGCCCACACCACACTGCCCCCACCCGAGCTGTGACCGTCCCCGGTCACCATGACGAACTTGGTTTCGAAGGCGTGGAGGCGGTCGGCGCTGGCGGTGGAAACGCCGGCGTCCTTTGGCAGGTGAGGGATAAACGTGAACATAGTCCTGAGGCGGTCCGGCCTCCACAGAGTTCGATGTTTCATCGGCGTGCGGCTGGTAAGGCGCAAGACGGTCCCGGTGGAGCAAAACTCGTGCCCGCCCCGCCAACCGCACCCGGTAGATGACATCGGAGAGCCGAGCTATTACCGTACAGGGGCCCACCCAGTGAGACACACGCCCGGTCGAGAGCCCCCTCCTTCTCCTTCCGGAGAAACACACCCACACGTGCTCGCCAGCAGCAAAATCTCGCCCCTGGCTGTGAGTGTCCACGCCCATTCGCCCCATAGGTGCCCCCACCCGAAAGTCTTGCAGCGGTGCCCGCGAGCGCTGGGTGGGGCCCTTCTGCCTGGCGATGAGCGGTTCACAGTTCAGCTGTGAGACCGGCGGAGCGACTGCGGGTGACGCTGTAAGACGGCTGCATGCTGGTTTGGACGGCTGCTCACCACCGGAGGGTCTGGAGGACTGCACGGGGGGAACGTCCTGCGTCGAGGGTTCTACGTCGCGACGGCGCTCCACTTGCTCGCAGTACTGGCCATGCGCTTTGCTGCCCGGCCGGCGAGGTAAGGCACCGGTGTTAGCGCGCAGATTTCCCACTCGGTCTGCTACCGGAAGTTCCGCCCCCTGGGTGTGTGCTGCTAACCTGTCCAGCTGTGGTTTGGGTCCGAGCAACCTGGCTACCCCGAAGTTACCACGCAGAGTTCTGCTAGCCAAATTCAGCACCGCACCCCATCTACCCAAAATGTCCAACCCCAAAATGCAGTCCTCCTCGACACACCCCACTAAGAACTCGTGTGCGTAAGTTCGTCCTCCCACCTGGACTCGCACTGTGCGACACGCCCGTACCTTGATGTAGCCCCCAGCAACGGTGCAGATGTTGAAGGCGGAATCAGGCCGTCCGCAAACACGCTTGCTTTGCCCCAGTACTCCAGAGCGCAGCAGCGAAACAGTGGAGCCGGTGTCCACGAGCGCCCGCAGTAAGACGCCGTCCAGCACACAGTCGATGTAAAGCCCCGCGGGGCTCCCCAAACGTCCACCCGGCGCTAGTTTAGCGGCTGCTGGTGTACGCTGTCCCTCAGGCCTGAGAACGTTGCAGCGGTAGTCCGGCTGTCCCTCAGGCCTGAGAACGTTGCAGCGGTAGTCCGGCGGTCCCTGGCCTCGGCATCGCCGCGGAATCTCGGAAGCGGTGTCGAGGCCTAGCCGCGACGAGTAGCCCTGTCCCCGACTAGGTTCACCTACCGAGCGCCACTGAGCTGCGGGCGGTCGCTCGGCTCTTTCGCCGTGATGTGCCGCCATTATGGGCTCAGCGCGCTCGACCTCGCGCAGCGCCTCCTGACGGTCACCCGCGCTGTCGCCTCGCCGCGAAACGGCGGAGAGCTGCTCGTTGCCTAGCCGCGACGGGTAGCCCTCTCCCCGGCTAGGTTCACGAACCGAGCGCCACTGAGCTGCGGGCGGTCGCTCGGCTCTTCCGCCGCGATGTACCGCCGATATGGGCTCAGCGCGCTCGGCCTCGCGCAGCGGCAGGTCGCTTTGCCGGCTAACGGCGCGCGGAGCTGTCTCTTGCTCCGGCGCTTGCGCTGCGCCAGCCTCCGCCCCGAGATCCAGCGCCGGGATTTTCACCTCGCCGCTCCGCGTTGGTTGCCGTGGTGTGCTCGCTTTGGCGCCGTCGGGAAAGCGCTTCTTTTTCGCGAGTAGTCGCTCTGCTACTCGGCGGCCCGCTTGGATTTTCAGAAGGTCTTCCGTTGTGCGCTCGAACCCGTTACTCTCCATCCCACTTCTGACACCAATGTAGCGTTTTTACGCCGAGAAGAATGCTGGAGAGACGAGTAAACTTATTTGCTACCCAATGCAATGGCTGGGAGTACTTTATTTAGCATACAGCCGGTAATGGCATGAGCAGCACCTTCACTCAGGAGCCTACCTGTAATTCAGCGTCAGCCTGAATTAGAGCACATTTCACACATCACCCACCTCAACACACACACAACGGGGCCGAAGTCACTAACCCAAACACCTTTCCCCATCATGGTGAATACACCGACATCCCCGCAAGGCATGCTGGTCGTCAGCCGCCGCCCCGCCCACGCCACAATATGAAGCTATAAAAATTATGCATAATTGGGGCATGGCTGATTTGAGTGACAGCTGTATTGAAGGTGTCAAAGAGCTAGGTGTCTGCTATCTGTCATTTATTAACTCTAATCTTTATAGTTTAACTTATCAGTGTAAATAAGTTCAAATAAGGTACATTGGGGCAAAAAAGTATTTAGTCAGCCACCAGTTCTCCCAATTAAAAAGAGGAGAGAGGCCTGTAATTTTCACCATAGGTATACCTCAACTATGAGAGACTAAATAATAAGAAAAAAAAACACATTGTAGGATTTTTAAAGAATTTATTTGCAAATTATGGGGGAAATAAGTATTTTGTCAAAAGCAAAATTTCATCTCAGTACTTTATATACCCTTTGTTGGCAATGACAGAGGTCAAACGTCTTCTGTAAGTCTTCACAAGGTTTTCACACACTGTTGCTGGTATTTTAGTTCATTCCTCCATGTAGGTCTCCTCTGGAGCAGTGATGTTTTAGAGCTGTCGCTGGGCAACATGGACTTTCAACTCCCTCCAAAGATTTTCTATGGGGTTGAGATCTGGAGACTGGCTAGGCCACTCCAGGACCTTGAAATGCTTCTTACAAAGCCACTCCTTCACTGCCCGGGCGGTGTGTTTGGGATAATTGTCATGCTGAAAGACCCCGCCACGTTTCATCTTCAATGCCCTTGCTGATGGAAGGAGGTTTTCACTCAAAATCTCACGATACAGTACATGGCCCCATTCATTCTTTTCTTTTCATAGATCAGTCGTCCTGGTCCCTTTGCAAAAGGTATGATGTTTCCACCCTCATGCTTCACAGTAGGTACGGTGTTCTTTGGGTGCAACTCAGCATTCTTTCTCATCCAAACACGAAGTTCTATTTTGGTTTCATCTGATCGTATGACGTTCTCCCAATCCTCTTCTAGATCATCCAAATGCTCTCTAGCAAACTTCAGATGGACCTGGACATGTACTGGCTTAAGCAGGGGGACACGTCTGGCACTGCAGGATTTGACTCCCTGGTGGCGCAGTGTGTTACTGGTGGGAGTCTTTGTTACTTTGGTCCCAGCTCTCTGCGGGTCATTTACAAGTTCCCTCCGTGTGGTTCTGGGATATTTGGTCACAGTTGTTGTAATTTTTTTGACCCCACGGGGTGAGATCTTGAGTGGAGCCCCAGATCGAGGAAGATTATGAGAGGTCTTGTATGTCTTTCATTTTCTAATAATTGCTCCCACAGTTGATTACTTCACACCAAGCTGCTTAAATATCACAGATTCAGTCTTCCCAGCTTAGCGCAGATCTACAATTTTGTTTCTGGTGTCCTTTAACAGCTCTTTGGTCTTGGCCATCGTGGAGTTTGGAGTGTGACTAAATGCTCAGATGTAAAATATCACCTCACAGAAAACATCACTATTTTAAAGAATAACAGACATTTTAAAAATCTTTTTTTGTAAATTGTCAAAATCAAGACAATCTGACTCAAACATGTGATTTAAAAGCTTTGATCAAGGGCAACCCTTTGACCCTTTAACATGACTTATCATTTTTGGCTTTTGCATATTACAGTATGTGACTTTTTTCTTTTACTATATGTGTGTTAATTGCAGGCCAGTATTTGGAGGGAGAGACTGTGAGGGAGAGGGAACAGAGGCTGAACTTTGTAATCGTCAGGTATATTTCCATTAGTAATGTTTGCAATAGAACTCAGCTAATGTGTGATCAATCCATGTGTGACCAACATAAATGCTGTCCTACGTAAGACAGATAAAGCATATAAAGTTTGTTTGTTAATAACTGTATGTCTTAGTGGATTTGGTGGCCTACTTGATAATATATTGCTAATAGATTTAGATGCCTTTTTCCTGTCTTGTGCTTCAAGGATGAAATCAGGAATCCATATCTGACCTTTGTGTCGGAGTTAGAAGTGTGAGTTTCACATGCCTGGTGACCTTGTGATCTCTTGTCCTGTTATAGGCATGTGAAAGTAACCAGCATGAGTTCATGGCCCAGCAGTGCTCGGATACAGACCATCAACCCCTCATGCTTTCTGCTTACTCAACCACTGCGCACTCATGGATACCTGCAGTTGGTTTCATTTCAGGTCAGCTGACCTGCAGAATAATTATTAAAGATACTGTTTATCATAATAACGTAAACATTCATGTTAAGTCCTGTGATTTTTATTCAAATACTTTTCTCGGTTTCTGTCTCTCTCTCTCGGTATGTGATAATAAGGTGACGCTCAGTGTAAGCTGATGTGTCGCTCTAGTGAGCAGGACTTCATGGTGAGTCGTGGGGATCAGTTTATCGACGGGACGAGGTGTGAACTCGATGGCCCTGTCACTGCTGGCTCTGTAACTGCTTGCCTAAACGGGAAGTGCAGGGTAATGTCAGAGTCAATCCTGTGGTCCTGTACTGTATCTTTTTAGATCTGTAATAATTAAGCAGTTTCACCAAAGCTGTTATAACCTAAATATGGAAATGCCGTGCATTCGGTCAGTTCCTAAGTTTCAGGGTTCTATTTGGATTTTCTCGTACCAACGTTAACTCCACCCACGGCCATAACAGTGTTGAGCCCCGCCCCCCTTTTTCTTTAAAAAACTTTTAAAAAATTGAAAAAAAAATATGAAATTTTTAAGTGCTTGATTAAACTATGTCTTGCACCTCCAGGGTCTGGGTTTGATTCCCGCCTCGGGTCAGTGTGCATGGAGTTTGCATGTCCTTCCTGTGCTTGGTGGGTTTCCTCCTGGTACTCCAGTTTTCTCCCACAGTGCCAAAACCTGCTTACTGGCATTTCCAAATTGCCTAAAGTGTGTAAATGAGTGTGTGAGTGTGTATGCCCTGCCTTGTGCCCTCTCCTGGGATAGGCTCCAGGCCCCCTGCGACACTGTATACAGGATAAAATGGTATTAATGATGAGTAAGTGAATGAGTGAGTGAGTGATTAAACTGTATTTAAATGAACTGTTACGGAATATTATTTTAAACATCAATAGTTCTGATAGATAGATAGATAGATAGATAGATAGATAGATAGATAGATAGATAGATAGATAGATAGATAGAATCTCTAATAATTTCCCTTGCTAATCTGAACAGAACATGCGGGAAACACTGCCAATGTTAATGCATCAAATAAAACTCAAGGGATATGGAATTACAGCAGTTCAGAGTCCCTGTGGTCTTCTTTTAGGTGTTTGGATGTGATGGTGTGTTGCACTCAGGGAAGGTTCAGGATGTTTGCGGGGTGTGTGATGGAAAAGGCAACACCTGCCATCTTATTACTGGCTCCTACATAGGTGGAGAGGCCAAAGGTACAGTAGAGGACCTTTATTTTTCTTATCTGCAGAACATTTGCCTTTATGTGCATACTCTGATTTATTTCCGCTTTGCTTTCATTTCAGAGTATGTCACATTCCTCATTCTGCCAGTGAACGCCTCTCAGGTTCACCTTAGTAACTGGAACCCAGTTTTCACCCATATGGGTAAATGCTGAAAAAAAGCTTTCACATTACAAATGCTACATATTACTAGTTTATGTGTTTCCATATTCAAAAAATCTACTATTCTGGTTTCGTGTAGCCGTGCTGGTGAATGATGAATATATAGTAGCTGGAGCTGGGGATATAGCATTAAACACTACCCACCCGTCACCCTTAGAGGAGAACCACATGATCTATAATCTCTACCTCACCCCTGACCTCCTACCTCACACAGAGGAGCTCCTTCTGTCTGGACCAATCTCAGACAAGATTCACATACAGGTGGGTTAGTCATGTATCGGTACATTTCAACCAGAATTAAAGTATTAAAGAATTCTCAAAGTATCTAAGAATACAATTATTTTGTGTTATCGCTCACACATATTCTCAGGTATATCGGAAATATGGAAGGGAGTATGGAGACATCACGAGCCCAAACATCACCTATCGGTACTACATGCCTGACGCTGAACCAGTGGGGAAGATAAGTGAGGGTCGATGGACCACCGTGGTTTCGTCTTGTTCTGTAACCTGTGGCTCAGGTACAAGAAAAAGCCAAAAGCAAGAAATCGTATCCATGTTAAACGTAATGATTTATGGCTCACATTCTCATACAATGGGTCTAGTTTGGGACGGACCCAATTTCCAGACCTGGAGTCCAGAACAGATTGATTTCAACATACTTACATGAGTATTGAAGTGTGTGCTTCCCAAGAATCATGGAAGCACAAGTATCACAGTAAACATTTGCTCGACTTAAGATGATCGTAGATTTTTTTAAGCCTTTATTTGTTTCAAACACATTACTGCAGCATGAAATTCTTTTCCTCACTTATCCCAGCTTAGGAAGTTAGTGTCAGAGCACAGGGTCAGGCGTGATACAGTGCCCCAGGGTTCAGACCTACTTCGAAGGGCCCAACAGTGACAGATTGTTGAAGCTGGGGCTTGAACTGCTGACCTTCTGATCAGGAACCCAAAGTCTTAACACGCCGAGCTACTAATTCCTCAAAAGCTTTGTGACGTCTAAGGAAGTAGAACTTGGTTATCTTTGAACCAGCGTTAATATAAGTAACAAAACAGTTAAACATAACATGAAATGTTTGGTTCTGAATGCTCAGAAGATGTTGATAATAGCACTGCTCAGACAGTTCAACTGCAATGCATGTTATAGGTTTATGCCAATGTGCTAATTATTTTTTTAATAGGAATAACAGCTCAAACAAAACTATTAACCAAAGAAAACAGAGATTTCCCAAGGAAATGTTTATACAATATTTATTGAAATGGAATAAGTCTCCAATTCCAATGCTTTGTAAAAGTAGGACAGTGCACGTTCAAGTTTCTTGGTAATACGAGAAGTATTTTTTTTAACTTATTAAGTTAAAGATAGTATAAGAGAAGCACAATTATACCTGTTATAATGTACAGTAAGCCATAAAAGGAACTGACTTTATAAATGTCATACATTTCATGAATGTTCCATAGAATGAACTAGAAATGAAATGGATAAAATAAATAAATAAAAAAAAATCTTAACAAATAAAACTTGGAGCATTTTTGTTCTGATGTTTTTATTTATTTTTTAATAAACATACTGTACAATATATAGGGCTCATGATTGTACAGTATAAAATGACATATTCTGAAATTCAGCACAAACTGGGCAATATGTTGGACTTTGTATAGTCTACAACTATACAAATGTGACTGAGCAAAAAACTGTAAAAAAAAAATTAAATAAATTAATTGGTCACATAGGCAAAGTAATAGCGCAGATACATATTATGTTTTTCTGGTTGTTTTTAGTTGATTCTATTACCAAAATAATTAAAAATAAATAAAAATGTACATGTTATAACAGTAATGATAGCTTTTATTCTAATATATTTGAAAACCCAAATACACAGTTTGATGTCTGACTTCTCATTAACACAAACTGGCAAAGCTTCCATATAAGCACTTTTTTTTGTGTTGCTGGCTGCTGCTTGGGTTTTAAGGGTTTTAAAAGCAAAAAAGTGCCTCCCTGCTTGCTAATGATAAGACAACATGTGGTGTGGAAATACCGGGAAATCCCTCCAAGTCCACAGGGCTTGTCACAGGGAATAAAATCTAAACAAACAAAAAAAAATGACATATGCATATGGGAAAATCACCAAACTGTACTAGACCCCTTCCAGTTGTTATGTCACTGTTGTGCTGAAAATGATGTGGAATTATTTCCATCAAGGATTGTGAACATAATGGGATTCTGGTCTTACAGGGATTCAGAGGGTTAGTCAGGAGTGTGTTGACCTGAACACTCAGGAACACCTAGAAGAGCAACTTTGCAGCCCAGTTACCCCAAAACCAGTTACCCTGCAGCCATGTCACCTACCTGACTGTCCACCCAGGTAGCCTCAGCTCATCTTATGATTTATATTCACAAGCACAACAGAACATTCTGCTCTGATATGTGCTATATGTACTGTATATGAGATATTTCCAAAAGTATGTGAACACCTTATAATGAAAGACTTCATTCTAAAAGCTGTATAAAATCCAGCATTTACCTACCATTTATTCTTCATTGACCGGTATTTGCAGTAGATTGTGTCATAATAAAGAGCTCAACTTTAAACATGGCACTGTGACAGCATGCAAAAATATACGTTCATATGCTTTGCTGTTACGGCATGACTTTGCCCCTGTGCAGCAACTAAGGTCCATAAACATATGGCTTAATTAGTTCAGTGTACTAGATGAACTCTAGGGGTGAACTGGGGGAGCAACCTTTTGTTAATGTCCATAGTTTTGGGATGAGATATCCAACAAGCTAATCTAAATAGGTGTAATGCGCAGGTGTCCACATACTTTTGGCCACATATTTTATGTCAGTTTTGTCAGTCCTAAATGGATTCCCATACAGGACATAGCTATAGTTAATAACCTTTGGAAAAAAAATACACACACTTTTGTCTGGCACTTTGTTTCCACAGTTGGGTTGTGGGTGAATTTGGTCCTTGCAGCGCCCCCTGTGGAGTTGGAGAGTGGGTTCGTTCTGTGTCCTGTGTGCAGAAACGGGGTATGAAAAAAGTAGCATTGCCAGATTCTGCATGCTCGGAGATAACCAAACCCGCAGCAAGAGAAATCTGCAACACTCAGCTCTGCCCTGCCCGGTAAAGCATCCCAAATCCAATGCTTGTTTAACAAGAAGTGAAGCATTATGGATTTTCTGTATTACAGTGGAACCTTGGATTACAAGCATAATTCGTTCTGAGAAGCAGGCTCGTATTTTAAAACACTCGTAAACCAAATCGATCAAAATCAATATAAAAATTTTCGCATAAGAAATAAAGGAAACTCAAATTATTCATTCCACAGCCACAAAAATGTTTTTTAATTCACACAAAATATAAAGTAAAAAAAAAGTACAAATAAATCCTGACAGATAAGTATTTCCATTTGTGCACGCTGGCGGTGTATGTGTGTGTGTGTATATGTGTGTGTGAATCTAAAGTAAGCTCTCCTCTCCCCCTTCTCGTCTTACACAGCAGGCTAATACAGGGAGAGAAAATGAATCTTTAACCTCTCGAATGAGACTTGCTTTTGCTTTACACGTGCACTGTAAACACACGCATACAGACACAAAATGAAAGATGTTTCACACACACACACACGTGGTCACAGTGTTATAGTAAACAGTACACGCACGGATGTTGATTATACCAGTAAAAGACGAGCACTAAAACCCAGCTGGGGAGACGATTACCCACAATTCCGCAGCGCAAGAGAGGGAAAAAACGTTGGCTTAGTTGTGATCACGTGACGCTCAGCATCAAAACATGAAGCGCATGCGTGATACATGATACTCGGTACTCGTAAACCAAGACTTGTTCATTTTCCAAGTCAAAATTTATAAAAAAAAATCTTTGCTCGTCTTGCGGAACACTTGCAAACCGTGTTACTCGCAATCCAAGGTTTCACTGTACTAGTTTTTTTTTTACGTGGTACATTGTATACATGACCTTTGGATAATGTACTGTAATAGCCACTATAACAAATAATACAAAAAGCCCCATGTTTTGTCCTTCCTGATTTTCAAAAATTTTACCTTTCACTTTGTTTGAACTTATTTTGATGCACATTTTTCAATACATGACTCTAGATGTATGTACGTACATAAAGGTACACAAAGAATGTGTGTTTTGCAGATGGCAGGTCTCAGAGCCTGGTGAGTGTTCAGCTGTGTGTGGCCCAGGTGAGGCTCACAGATCAGTGTCCTGCATCCGCTCCCACCGTGGTGCTGAGATGAGGATAGACGAAAGCTTCTGTTTGCACCCCAAACCTTCTGAGCATGTTCCGTGTGTGGTGAACGTGTGCCCTATCGGCTGGGAAACACACGAGAAGGTAAAGCTGATGGGAAGCACGCTTCTACTTTTACTAGGTTCATCATGTCATTTCGAGCATGTATATTCTTAAATGCTAGTGTACTATATGATGCATAAGTAATGTTTAATGAAATGGAGTTGTAATGGACTAATGTGCCTTTCAGGATCAGCAAGACCACAAAGAGTCACCTTCTGTAATATTCCGGTCCAAAATAATCCCAGTATTTGTGTGGAGCCCTGTGATTGGGCATTGTACAAAGACTTGTGGAAATGGTATACAAATACAAATAAGTTAAATCTACCCATCGCTTATGATATTAATCTCTATTCTACAGGACTGTCCATGCATTTCTTACATGTGTGTATGTAGGTACTCAGCACATATGGTTCTCCTGTGTCAATCATCATTCACGACTAGATGTCCCAGAGTATCTTTGTGATCGCTTGAGTAAGCCTGAACCGTATACGAAGCTGTGTGTCCAGTCACCCTGCCCTGCCATGTATGTGAACACCAACACTAGCCCATGGGCTTTGCAGCTGTTGGAAAAAAACAAAAGTAGAATGTTTATCTTTAGACAATTATATTAAATACATCTGTGCAATTATTATCTTTGCACGATAGGTGGCGCTACATACAGGGAGAGTGCAGTGTGTCATGCGGAGGTGGTGTAGCGAGACGGTTGCTGTACTGCTCCCAGATGACTGCAGAGAGAGATGAGGGCATGGAAGTAGTTCTATCAGATGCAGCCTGTCCCCCTGCCTCCAGACCTCTAGATGTTGTCCAGTGTAACACCGAGCCCTGTCCAGCAAGGCAAATAAATCCACCCATTTATTCTTGCATAAGCATTCACCCACTTGAGCCTGTTCCATGTTAAATAGCAAAACAGGCTCACATTATTCATTTTATCAAGACGTAAATGAATTAATTGCACATGGTATGCTGGAGCAGCAAATTTAAATGTCATGTGTGCCAGATGTTTTTTTTTTTAATTCAGTGTGTTTATGGTCCAGGTGGCAGGTGGGTGAACAGGGACCATGTTCAGTTTCCTGCAACATGGGTGTAGCGTTAAGGAGGGTCTCGTGTGTCCAGTTCGATGGAAAATTGGAAAGAGAAGTCGAGGATAAGCTATGTGAAGAAGGCAAGAGGCCTCCTCTCACAGTACCCTGCTTCTCCCAGGCCTGCTCCTTCCACTGGCATGTACAGGAGTGGAGTGAGGTATCATCAGACCATGCAAACATACTGTATTTTGGGTCAAATCTGCATTGTACCAATTCAAGTGAAAACCACTGCATTTCTGTTTTCATAAAAGAATTCTCACTGGCAAAATAATAGCAAAATGTGATCATTCATGAATTCATTCTTTCATCCTCTATACCACATATCCTGTGTACAAGGTGGGGTACACCATGGACAGGGTGCCAATCTACAATAGGGCACACACGCATGCACACACACCCTACAGGCAATTTGGAAACACCAGATTTAATTTGCATGTGTTTGGACTGGGTGGCACGGTGGTGTAATGGTTATCACTTTCACCTTGCACGTCCAGGATCCGGGTTTGATTCCCGGCCAGGTTCGATTCCCGTCTCTGTGTGCATAGAGTTTGCATGTTCTCCCTGTGCTTGGTGGATCTTTCATTTATTGTTCATCTTCAGTAACCATTTTGTCCTGATCAGGAACCTTTGAACGAGACATTGTGTTTGTGAGCTGAAAATTCACCATGTGTAGGACACCAGTCCATTGAAGGACACCATGTGCTCACAGCCACATATTTTATTCTGTGCTCCGGGTACTCCGGTTTCCTCCCACAGTCCAGAGATATGCAGATTAGGCTAATTGGCGCTTCCAAATTGCCCGTAGTGTGTGAATGAGTGTGTGTGTGTCTGTGTGTGCCCTGCGATGGATTGACCCCCTATTCATGGTGTACCCTGCCTCCGCCCTAAGCCTCCTGGCCCTCCTAAGCCCCCGCGACCCTGAATACTGGATAAAGCGGTATTAAAGATGAATGAGTAAGTGAGTGTTTGGGCTGTCGGAGGAAACCGGAGTACCCAGAGAAAATCCACCGAGCACAGGGAGAACATTCAAACTCCACACACAATGCACATGGCCTCTGTAGTCGAACCATCAATTCTGGAGGTGTAAGGTCACAGTGAAAATCACTACCCCACCATGTCGCTATATGGAAATCAGTTAGAGTTAGAGACATCACATGGTGAATTTCCAGCTCACAAACACAATGTCTCTTTCAAAGGTTCCTGATCAGGACAAAATGGTTACTGAAGATGAACAATGGGTGAAAGATCCTTCATGGCAATTATTTTTAAGTTGCTCATAAGTACAGACATGATAATGAAATCTTTTAGCTTTTCATTTTTTGATCAAGTCTTAAAAAGGTTTCTCATTTATCCAAACTTTCTCTCACTCGAGCAATTAGCACCATGTGGGTGGAAAAGGGGTAATTCTGTATCTACTGTAGGTATATTGTCTCTAAAGTCCTCTCTCACCTATCTGTAGTGTTCAGTCTCTTGTAGCTATGGGATCCAGTCTCGGACCGTTTCATGCCTTGGGCCATCCAGCCCTCTACC
The DNA here is from genome assembly GCF_024256425.1 of Clarias gariepinus. Classification (NCBI taxonomy): domain Eukaryota; kingdom Metazoa; phylum Chordata; class Actinopteri; order Siluriformes; family Clariidae; genus Clarias; species Clarias gariepinus. The sequence continues at coordinate 29,495,443 of NC_071108.1, read as the reverse complement.
CATCACACCCATCCTCTGTGTCCACCTTCCCAAACCCATCACTATACAGGCCTGCTACAGTTCCAACTGCTCCACCCCAGGGACAAGCACTGCTCCTACAGAGGAACCCTTGAGCAAATGGAGTACATTGAAACTCTTAGATGAGGAAAAAAGTAACATGTCTGCCCCTACTGGAGAGATAGAGAAGTTCGCAGAAGTTCAACCTACAGTACCAGTGTTGAGAAGCACCACAACATTGTCAACACAGCCTCCACAGAGCAGTTAGGTGGCAAGATGTGGGCACCATAATTTACATGGATATGCAATATAAAATTTGTGTACAAATTAAAGTTTTAATTAAAGAAGAACCATAGCCTTTGAAGTTAAATCTATAGCTTTCATATCTAGCTATATTAAAGAACATAGTAAATCTCTTGTACATGACAATAATGCTACTAGAGGGTTGATTGCAGGGTGGCCCATTTGACACTAACAGTTGAATCTTCTTATTAATAATATCTATAAATATTCTGCTGCAGGTCTGTGTGGGCAGCTCTTTCTTCAGGACACGGGAATCATCGACCTACGGAATGTCAGCAAGAGGCGGTGTTTCATCTCTATCGGTCGTCCTCTTGATGAAGTTATCCAAATCAAAATCGAGTCCAGCTCTCTGAATTGTAGACAGAGTGAGTGACCAGCTAAATCAGCTTTTAGACCATGCAAGGCTGTGGCTTGATGATTCAAATTCTATGTGTCTGTGTGCTTGTTCAGAGGAAAATCTTGCCCTTTATGAGAGAAAGTCTCTGAAGCAAATATGTGAAAGGTTGGCTGGAAAGATACTGACATCACGCTCGAATGTTCTGTTGGTGCGTCAAAGCCGTGTCACACCTGGAAATGGAGTACTGCTCTCCTATCAAAGTAAGAAGAATATAAAGACAAGCCATCACGAAGGTGGGTCAAAAAAGATAGATTTGTCTTACAAGCTTTTGACAAAAGTAAGACTATCTATTTTTTTCATAACAAATCAAACTGTAATATTTGGTAATTGAATCTCTGACTTGAGGATCTGCTTCAATCTTCAGATTGTGATGTTCAGTTGTTCTCTCCATCTGGTTTGATTGAGAACCCGGTTAGGACATCATCATCCTCATCCTCCAGCATGCAGACTTGTCGGGTGTTTATCAATGCCCCGCCTGAACTAAAGATACAGATCAGGGTGCTGTCTTTAATCAATACAACATCTTCAGACTCAGCATATGTACTGGTAAGAGAACCTAAGACTGTTCGTATTACAAGTTAAATCCTACTGCATCCTACATATATATATATATATATATATATATATATATATATATATATACACACCTAAAGGATTATTAGGAACACCTGTTCAATTTCTCATTAATGCAATTATCTAATCAACCAATCACATGGCAGTTGCTTCATTGCATTTAGTGGTGTGGTCCTGGTCAAGACAACCTCCTGAACTTCAAACTGAATGTCAGAATGGGAAAGAAAGGTGATTTAAGCAATTTTGAGCGTGGCATGGCTGTTGGTGCCAGACGGGCCGGTCTGAGTATTTCACAATCTGCTGAGTTACTGGGATTTTCACGCACAACCATTTCTAGGGTTTACAAAGAATGGTGTGAAAAGAGAAAAACATCCAGTATGCGGCAGTCCTGTGGGCGAAAATGCCTTGTTGATGCTAGAGGTCAGAGGAGAATGGGCCGACTGATTTAAACTAATAGAAGAGCAACTTTGACTGTAATAACCACTCGTTACAACCGAGGTATGGAGCAAAGCATTTGTGAAGCCACAACACGCACAACCTTGAGGCAGATGGGCTACAACAGCAGAAGACCCCACCGGGTACCACTCATCTCCACTACAAATAGAATAAAGAGGCGACAATTTGCACGAGCTTACCAAAATTGAACAGTTGAAGACTGGAAAAATGTTGCCTGGTCTGATGAGTCTCGATTTCTGTTGAGACATTCAAATGGTAGAGTCAGAATGTGGCGTAAACAGAATGAGAACATGGATCCATCATGCCTTGTTACCACTGTGCAGGCTGGTGGTGGTGATGTAATGGTGTGGGGGATGTTTTCTTGGCACACTTTAGGCCCCTTAGTGCCAACTGGGCATTGTTTAAAAGCCACGGGCTACCTGAGCATTGTTTCTGACCATGTCCCTCCCTTTATGACCACCATGTACCCATCCTCTGATATCTACTACAATATATCTATCTATCTATCTATCTATCTACTGTATCTATATATATATATATATATATATATATATAGGACTGCCGCATACTGGATGTTTTTCCCTTTTCACCTCATTCTTTGTAAACCCTACATTCAACTTTTACAAACCCTGACATTCAGTTTGGAGTTCAGGAGATTGTCTTGACCAGGACCACACCCCTAAATGCATTGAAGCAACTGGCATGTGATTGGTTGATTAGATAATTGCATTAATGAGAAATTGAACAGGTGTTCCTAATAATCCTTTAGGTGTGTGTGTCTGTGTGTGTGTGTATATATATATATATATATATATATATTGGACAGTTAAAGATATATATATATATATATATATATATGCACCTTTTAAAAAAATAATTGTTATATATATTTTATATAATCATTAATCTAGCAATTATTTTGTGGCTGGTTTGGTAATTCCTTTTATTAACCTACCAGTAAATAATAATTATAACTTAAGTGATGAATTTAATGATAAATGTAGCCTTTTATTTATTTTATGAATAAAGAAATTCCTCACAGAAAAAAGTGCCAAAAATGTATGAGTACAAGAGTACAATAACGTTGCACAAAGCTTTGCCTTATCCTGAGCCTCAAAAATACACACAAAATAAAAAGAAATAAATGTGACATTTTCAGATTAAATATCTGAATTACCTCGACTGTATTTCTCTCAGCAAGGCTTGTGCACTAGTCACTTATTTTAACATGAAATCTATGAACAAAGCAACCATTGGCAACTTTAACGTTTTTTCCCTTTTACAATTATTAGTTCAGATCTAAATAGGAAAGGTTTTGTTTCTTAAACTCTGATATTAATTAATGTAGCTAGCATTGTGTTGTGTGTCAAGTAAGATTTACTTTAGTACGAGTGACGTTAGTAACCCAGAAATACGCTTGTACTGTTTATCTGCAAGTTTGCGTACCTAGACTTACAGTGCAACGGGTTTTAGAAATTGTGCTTTAAATACAAACTGCATGCCACTGTGGTTAGCTAACACCAACGCCACACTGAAATGTAGTTAGCTAAAAGTACAGCTGTATTTTAATTGGGGTAAAAGTGAAATGTATTCTCAAATCAAATTACTCAAGTAAAGTACAGATTGGTGAAAAGTACTTGGTTACCGCCCACCTCTAGTCATCAACTCCATGTCCTCACTGACGCAGGGACACCTGTCATTCAGCAAAATAACAATGTGAGCGTATTCATTTTCAAATGTTTTTTCATTTGTAATAAAATCTAGTAACAGTAAACAAGAACTTACTTGTAATAAAGAGGTTGCGAGGTTCAATATAACATTACTGATTTAAGATTGACCTGCTATTTCTTTTTTTATGAAGCGCATGTCTGTTTTTGATCCCGCAGATCCGAGATGTAGATGCTGTAAAAACTGCAGTTTTTAAAGGCACACAGCTTTTCCACTGGACTTCTACAGGAAGCAGGGCAGAGGTGGAATTCCATGGGGAATACCAGCAAATGAAGGGAACATTTAAAGCAGAGTATTCATATATTAAGCCTGAGGAGGCTAAACTGACCTAACCCTTTATTAACGTATCTAGGAAAGTGTCTATGATAATGTCAGCAATTTTTTTACTAAGGATTTTAATACAACATTTGACTGTTTTGCTCTAACACAACATGTAAACTTTACAATACATTAGTATTACTGTTGATGTCTTTTCTAAAGGTTCACTTAGTGCTGTTGAATTGATAATCTGAGATTATTTAATTGTGATTTTAAACATGTCATTTCATACTGTAGTTTAAACCTATTAACCCTGTAATGTTTGCTAGTTAAAATGTCTCATTAACTAGACCTGCTGTAAACTGCATTCATGACAGAAAAGGTTGATCAATTACAATTGGTGCCTAAGATTAATTTTGACTCGTTTGATGAAGAGACGCTCAGTCTTAATGTCCATTATTAAAAAAGGTATACAAAAAGTTGTATACTAATGAATAAAATTACATTTGTTCACACTTCCCATGTCTGATCTATGCCAGATTAAAACTTGCCATGACAATCTTTTTAGATGAACAATCTACGGCCTTTTTGAAGTTATTTTCAGGATTCACTGTTTGTTTCGGGGCATACTGTAGCACTGAGACAGAGTTGGAAAAATAACTAATAATCTTTCTTGTGTGGCAGACTCTGGCCTACCTTTAATCGTTATTCTTTTGCACGTTAATATCCCATTTGTTGCTATAAGCACAACTTTAGCATCGGAGTTTAATTACCTTAACCTTGGTAAGTTTTTCAAACATTTTCCGCCCATCACAATTTTTCTGTGGCTAAAAAGTGCAAAACAAAATAAAATAAAAAAATACATTCAAATAAAAATAACAAAACTGAAAACAAAATAACAAATTAAAAAACAAAATAACAAAACTCAAAACAAAATAAAAATTAAAAAACAAAATAACAAAATCAAAAACAAAATAACAAATGCAAAGCAAAATAACAAAACTGAAAACAAAATAACAAATCCAAAAAACAAAATAAATCCAAAAACAAAATAAAAAACTGAAAACAAAATAACAAATTAAAAAACAAAATAACAAAAACAAAATATCAAATACAAAAAGAAAAGAAAATAACTAAAAACTAATTAAAAAAACAAAAATAACACAACTAAAACATAATTACAAATGTGAAAACAAAATAACAAAACAAAATAACAAACCCCCCCCCCCCCCCCCCAAAAAAAAAAAAAAAAAAATCCAGAAACCAACTACCAAATCAGAAAACATAACAACAATTATGAAAAAATGGATACCTACCTACTAAAGGTTCCAGGTCCTATTCAGGAACCAAAAGATAGTCTGGGCTGGTTTTGCCATGCAGTGTTTCATTACACAGTCAAAGACATTGGGTTCTCATCAAAAGGTGAGACAATAATTCAGAACTTCACATCTAAATGTGTTCAAAAATGTATGGCATGGCATCTTTTCATATCAGACCATCAAAATTTTAGGTAATCAAAAGTATAAAATAAGTAACAGTTAATTTTCAAGTTAAGTCAAGTAGGCTTTTATTGTCATTTGAACCATAAACAGTTCAATACACAGTGAAACAAAGCAACGTTCCTCCTGGACCCAGGTGCTACATACATGCAGCATAAATTAACAACATAAATTAATCAAACTAACTAGCTAACTAAGACACCTTACTAACCTAGCTAACTAGCTGAGCCAAAACTAATTAACCTAATAAAGTAACAAAAGTATGTAAGTAGGATAGAAAAGACAACAAAAAGACAATATAAAGTGCATGTGCAAATCTGCAAACAAGAGCGACGACACGACAACAACATGACAAAATGTAATACTCGTGTGGTAATGAGGTAACGATTCAAACTTTTCTTTGCGATGCCTTGCCTGGCTTGTACTGTCATCGCTGGTCTATTCTAAATCGGCTGTATTAAGACGTTTTCCCTAGGTAAACTTTGCTGAGAACAGCAAGGACCAGATTGTTTCAAGCTATCAGAGAGACAACGTGTGCACATGCCCAAAAAATCCACACGAGATGAAGAGAAAGACCACCCCTTCTCCAAACAACCAGGTACTGTGTCAAACCACAGCTAATGTGAGGAAAACTGAGGATGTCCAGACCAAGAAGAGAACTACTAGCAGTAAAAAAAAAATGGCATCACTGGCTGGATGGAGCTCAAATACATTAAAGCAGCTAAACAAATAAACGTGTACTCCTCCTTACTTGATTAGATTTTCACTTATCATATCAGCCTGGCTTCAGAAACACAAAGGCTGATGCCTTATCACGTATACACGTGTAAGAAGCCCTGCCTGAAGAGGACAAGAGGGATGGGATCATACCCGAGCACTAAATCTTCAAGACTATGTCCGGCAGGCAAAAGGTTTGTTCTGATTATCCAAACTCATCATGCATCACCGGCTTCAGGACACCCAGGCACACTATGAAGATACGACCTGCTTCAGGGAAGATACTGGTGGCCCATTATGAGGAGACACATTAACAAATACATCACCTCCGACTTGGCATGTATGCAAGCCGAAGTACCTCGTTCTCTACCAGCAGGCAAACACTTACGACTACCCATACCACAGAGACCTTTGTCACATGTATCCATTGACTTTATCACAGACCTGCCAACCTCCCAGGGGCATACCATCATACATCTTAGTAATAACAGACCACTTTTCTAAATCACTACATTTAATCCCATGTTTAATCAGAAACATACTAAACTTAAAACAGCACAAGCGACAGGGAAAACTACAATACCTAATCGATTATAAGGGGTAACAGACCAGAGTAGAGATGCTGGGTCCTAACACAGGACGTACTGGAACCACTAGTGATTGAGGATTTCCACATAAACCATCCTCACTGGCCAGCCCCACGCTCCAGAGGGTGACCAAAGAGGAGAATCGCTCCCGGAGGTAGCTCCTCAAGGGAGGGGCTCTGTCGGGCCAGCTAAGACAGTGGAACAGAAAAGGTCCTATCTACATAGAAGCATGGCGGAACCTGAATTAAAACTCCCAACAATCACGATTCACATCACCGAAGTTGTAAACACACCTGCACCCAATTACCCAGGTGCTTAATGATTTTGATTCATTATATTGGTTTTCCAATTTTCTGCTTGCTCTAGTATATTGTGATCTGCCGATCGACCGACCCTTGTCTTTTTCTTCACAAATGTCTTATGTCTATGTCCTGTTTTTCTCACCTGCACATCTACATTATTCCTGACACTTTAACAAGGTGTTTTATTTTATTTGATATTTCTATCAATTTCACATTCCAGAGATCCATTTTGTCCATTTTTGCATCTCTATGTTTTAATAAATATATTTGGGATCAAAATTGTGCAATATAGAGTAACATACTTTTTTTTCAGAACAGCCTAGGCAAATCAATTTTATTTCATTCTAACCAACCATACAAACATTACTGAGATTTTTTTTTTTTAATGGGTCACATACAGTTAGGCCACATGTAGGCAAAGAAATAACACAGATACACACGATCATTTTTTATGGTTGTTTTTGGTTGTTTCTGTGACCAAATGTTCACTGGTCCATCTGAGGACTGTAACATTTCACCATTAACAAACAGTTATTCCTGTCAAACCCTCCATACAATCACTTTGCTGTTCAGCACAGTAGCACTTTTGTTGCTCCTCTGTTCATGCATCAGTGCTATTTTGCTCCTCTGATTGGTCACATGATTTTCGGTTAGGCCATCCAGTTCACACATGCACTCAAATAACTCTGGTGAGTACATGGGTGACGCCTCAGCCCAGGCTCTAGTGATGTACAGGAAGCCGCCGAGGTACGCTGTCCCGTAATAGGCTTGTCGAGTCCAACGGCTGCACGTCACATTGACCCAGAGCTCTGCTCGCAGATCATATACTGTACCTCTATGGCATTAATGAGAGCTTTATCGTTGTGACCACTATCGTCTAGCAGAGCGGCCTGGGCAGCCGAGGTCGAGCAAGATCAGAGTTAAATTCATCTGGGTTGAGTCTATATTTATCCACCAGAGCTCTAAAGATGATACTCCTACATTCTCTGTCATCTGTGACTAAATAGTTTTTCCTCACCTTATTTAGAAGATATTCCTGCTTCAGGAGTCCCATACGCAGCTTGGACAGTAACAGTGCGATATGTGTTTTTCGATCCAGTGGCGCATGTTTGATCCACAGCATGATGGCATCGAACACCACCTCCTCTTCTCTCACATTCAGATTGTTGTTCTCCAGGATCTCGCACAGCTCATCAGCCTTGAGCTTCAGAAACTCCTCAGAGACGCACAGCACCTTCTCAAAGTTGTGCAGGATGAACTGGAAGGCCCGCTGCTCCAAATTCTTGCAGGAGTAAAAACAAGCAAAGCGCCAGATGCCAATAGAGTTCTCCAGACACAATTGAGCCTTTAGGAATACAGAGCAACTGTTAACCAGGCTGCTAATTGCTAGATAATCAGCAGCGATAAGCAACTCATAAACGTTTTCCTCCGTGATGTTAACCCACTGTACGTATGCATACTCCAAGATCAGCTCCATTATCTGTGAGGATACACCAGGGATGGTGTATTGGTGTTTATCTGGAGGGTAACAGCGGTTGGTGAATAGAATCCTGAAGTATGGGCTGCAGTCACACAAGATGATCTTGTGTGCATGGAACTCGGCACCGTCGACCTTAAGAAGGACATCACATAGCTCCTTGGCTAAACGCATCTCATTGAAAACATTTTTGGCCATCGTATCTTCCTTGCTCTCTATTGCATTCACTTTCTTCTGCTCACTTGTCTAGTGTTCAGTGTATCTGTGTTAGTCAAGAGTGACTTTCAGTATAGCCTCAGACGTGGTCAGGAGTTTGGCTTCTATGACATCATAATAGATCTTTTATTATTTTTTTTTAAGGAAAACGGACTGAAAAGCTGCATTTATACAGGATAAAGTAGATGTGATAATGGGGGGGAGGGGGGGGGGGGTAAAAAGAGCTAGTATTAATTAAAAGTCCAACAGGAATCGGTGTGAAAGTGAAATGTCTCGTGCCGGAAATCTATAGCATAGGCAAAACATGGTGTCATAATCATAGGGCAGCACTTGGGTAGGGAGTGGAGGGGCTTGGTGGCTAATTGGTAAATACTTATTGCATACTTAAGTTAGTGTAGCCTGCATTTGTTTTATTAAAGATAACAGGGCAGATATTCATGGAAGATCTTTTGCTCCATTGGACAGGTTACCTTTTATAAATAGAGTGCTATTGAGAGTGCTATTATTGAATAGTGTTCTATTCTTAGCCTGCCAATTAATATTTCCTCTTTTTCATTTTTCTCCCTCCTTATCACATCTACTTTGTCCTGTATTACATGCGAATGTCTTGCTTGTGGTTCATTATCCCACTTCAGTTGCTATTGTTGTTCAGCCTTTCTCCACACTATACCATTCACTGTGACTTAGATAATTTGCCCTTTACCTTAACATCCACTTTGGGTGCTTCTTTTGCCAACTCGTCTGCTTTCTTCTTTCCCCGAAGACCCAAATGGGCTGGAACCCAGAGAAAAGACATTTTTCCTTTGTCCAACTCTTCTTGAGTTAGCTAACATGATTTCATACACAAGATCCTGGTGGCTTCTGGCTGTACCTGCACTAATGTTTGTAAGTGCTGGTGCCTAGTCACTACAAATCACTGTATTTCGGTGACTAACTGCTCAGCCCATTCTAGTGCCATCAGTACTTCATACATTCCTTTAAACAGAGAAATGCTTTATTTCTGTTTCTCACTGCTCTCTTACATTGATCATTCCATCATGGTACTACTGCCATACTGTTGTGGCCTTTACTTTTAGGGATGAACTGATTTGCTCATTTCCTCTTTGACCTGGCATAAGCATCACTCACTTTCTTCCATAAACATTTCCCAACTTGCTTTTTCTATGATCCGCTTTTTGTCGTTGAGAAGGAACCAGTATTTATCTTGCACCAGATGGGAAAATGCTCACTCCCTATAGTCCCACCATGATCTACTGACCATTTGCACACTAGACCACATTTCTTTCCAGAGGTAACATCTATTCTAGTGCTGCTGCCTTTTCCCCTGCTCTAATATGCTGCACCTCTACCTCTCTAGATAAGCTAGATTATGACTACCTCCACAGTTGTAACACTTTGACTTTATGCTTTCTCCACATTTACACCTAGCACATCCACACCCACATCCCCAAATGTCAAAAAGGGTGGACATTTTTAAGCGTTTTGGGCAGACAATCTAAGCATATAATTTTATAGAAGACCTTTTATTACAACTTTACACAAAAAAATTATTTTATCACACACATGTTAAAATTGTTAAAATGTCCTCGGTCCTGCATTGTGGTTTTTAAGTGCACACTGCACTGGGGTGTTAAATATTGTAGCGTTTTTCACCGCTAAGCAGGCACTTGGAGAGACGAGTGAGCTTCTTTGCTGCCCAATGCAAATGGCTGGGAGTTATGGCTGGTTTTGTGGCAGTTTTGTAACACTGGTCAAAGTTGAGCGAGCGTACAGGCAGAGTCGAGCGCGCACAGAAAACAAACGTTGCACGCGTGTGCAGACAGAGTCGAGCGCGCACAGAGTCGAGAAGTCGCGCGTGCGCGGAGAACATGTTGAGCAAGCAGGGGAGGAACTGCACGCGCAGAATCGAGCTGTTGAGCGCGCAGTGGAGACATTGCACGCGCAGAATCGAGCTGTTGAGCGCGCAGTGGAGACATTGCACGCGCATAGAGTGCTTTGTCTGCTCTCAAAATGTCAAACCACGCGCTCAGAATTGTGGCAGAAATATAACGCCATAGGAAAAGGGGTAATTTTACTTAGGGAAGGAAAGGGTTTAAGGACGAAGGAAGGGGGAAAAGGGAAGGAAATGTGCTGACGTGCATGTCTGGTAAATTTCTGGAAAAACCACAGCTGCCAGTTTTTACCGTAAAATGTATGGTTTATTTGTAAACCGTAGAAAAAACTATTAAAATCCGTAAAATGTACAGTATAATGAGTGCAATCCCGTACAACCAATAATGTTGCTACCATTTTTTAATGGTAAATTTCTGGCAACCACAGCTGCCAGTTTTTTTTACCGTAAAATTTACGGTTTATTTTTTAATTTTTTAAATATAAATACATTTTTTTTACGGTTTATTTTTCTATCAACAAAAGTTTAGTAAAATATAAACTGAGCCTTCATGATATTAGTAACAAATACCTTCTCTGAGAGTTTCCTTTTTATAAATAAAGTACATCATAAATTTGACTGCAATAAACCATATTTTTATATGTTTTAAACTGTTAAATTTAAGGTCTTACTCTGTAAAACTAATTACAGTTTTTTCACTGTAAATTCTAGGGTTATCCCAAGTTTTGTAAAATACGGTTTGATTCTGTAGCATTTTATATGGTATTTTACTGTTAAAATTATGAATTTTTTTACAGTGCATATTACAGTCTAATTAAAAGTTCTCATCTCTTAACACTTGCGCATATTTTATTTTTCCTACCTGACTTCTAACAATTCTTATTAGTTTAAATAGGTCAACCTTCTTTTCCCTCCCTCTCCATCAAATCTTACTACTATATTCAGCAATCCATACTTAGACTTCTTCCCTGCTTCTAACTCTTGCTTCCTGAACCATCCACATTAGATGCTTCCGTTTTTTTTCTCATGACCTGACATTTTTACAACTCTACCATTTCACACTCTCTTACCATGCCTTCCTAATCACGCTTTCTTCCCTCATCTCTCCAACTAGACACCACAAAATCAGAACGATCCCTATTAGTATTTTTCCGGACCTATACAGACCATCGATAAACACTTTACTTTGGCGATTATCTAAATTTCACTAGGTCCTGAATGTTGCATTTATATCCTCGCTGCCATCTATGTCAATGTAACCCCTGTATGCCTGTTTGTAATTTTCGAGCTTGATTGGTCGTGGGGCGACACAAAGAGGTTCTGGAAATATGTCATGGACATCATCTCCGCTGTATCCCCACAAACTTCCCTGAGATGTGAAAATGTGATTTTTGGACATATTAATTTTGAAAATTATGCTCTTTTTCTTTTATTACCATTTATCTGCCCTAGACGCACTGTAGCGGGAACTTGGGTGGGGGTAGAGAGGTCTGGGTTTAATTGGGAAATACCAATTGTGCACTTAAGTTAGTGTAGCCAGTGTGTGTTTTATTACAGACTAAAAGTACCTGCGGCTTCAGCCGCATGCAGATCCTGAACCCACGTGCTACCATTTACCTGCGAATGGAGTGTGGTGTCACATCGCTGCAGCTCCCCACGTGGCCCCATTGTTGCAGAAGATATATTTAGGGCCCAAGCACTATGACACCAGCCCTATGATGACATAATGTGTAATGGCTATCTTGTTCTTTTAAGGATTTTTTTCCAGCATCCTGAGTTTTGGGGGATTATCATGCCTAAAAAATGTAGCAATCTGCACATGTTGGAATCTGCTGCCATTAGAATGCCTGAGCGATAGACATTTAGATTTCATTAAGCTTAACAAATTTCGCTGTGCATGTCATAGGCTCTTCTAATTTTTCAGTAATTTTGGGTTGTTTGAAAATGCACTCAGTGGCCTTTGATATACTCCGCCTAGGAGATTTATATGATTGCCATCAAACTGTGCCAATAAGATCTTGAGAAACTGAAGATGCAAAACTTCAAAGCGGTTTAACCATGGTGAGACTTTAAATGTTTTGCAAAAAGTGTCTAATATCTTTCATAATTATAACTATGTCATAATGGTATTGCTACTTCCCCTGTAAATGCATGTGCTCATTGTGCCTACTGTGTCTTCCTGGTGCACCCAGGTGATGATGGCGCAGGTGCTTGGGCCCGATCATCGTTGCTTGCAACTATATTATTCTTTTTTTGTTTTTGTTTTATGGCATCCAGGAAATTGCAAAAGCACCACCTATTGCTGTCACTGTCCCTCATTATCCTGACTGCTTAAAGGCGATTTTCCAGTCCAGTCTTTATTATAAAACCCATTTATTGCTGCCTTTTCTGATCTGCGACCCCCCATTCTAAAAGACTTCCAATATTTTCAAGCAGAGGACATGTCATATTTTTTTGGTGTTTACCAGCTGTTGGCATCCACTGTGTTGCATTAAAACCACATTCTGGGACTCCTGCTACACTGGCCACTCGCTACACTGGGGCACCCAAACACCGGCCACTGGTGGCAGGCCAAACAGAATTTTTCTCTTATTCTAAATATGTATTGATTAGTTATTTAAGGCTTTGCCTGCACGCAGATCCCAATTGATGCCTGTTAGTAAGGGAAGACTGTGACACGCTCACAAAAAAGTTGATGATGTCACTTCCCACTGCCTTCCTGTATGAATGTGACATATATGGCAGAGACATTCAATAACGCTGCCTCCTATTACACAGTGACGCCTGAGACATCGACTCCCTCACTGTGCAGATCCTGACAGCAGTTGTTGATTCTTACCGACCGACATTAGGCAGCATAAACAGTGTGTCAAAAAAGTTGCCGATGACGCTGCCTGCTGCCCAACTGTATAGACATGACATCAACGCCTTTGACATAAACAAACACACAAACATGATTTGAGTTGTATATTTATAATACAAAATATCAGGGAAGATTCTGTATTTCTGTCAGATTTTCTAATACAAAACCTGAAACGGCATATGTTATAATAACTCTAGACAATCTCTAATAACAAACTCCCCAATAACACATTCTCTAATAATACTCTTGATGAACACACTCTTTAAAAACACACCCTCTAATAACACAGTGATCGAGAGAATCGAGGATGAGCAGAGAGGAGAGATCTCTCAATGTTCTACCGGAAGCATGATCACGTGTGCTGAAATGATTCACTCTTATGGATTCTATCAGAAGCATGATCATGTGATTCTATTATCAGAAGCATTGTCACTTCTCCTATTGAATTATATTAAATAAATTATTGAATTAAACAATAAATATTGCAGTAATTTTATCTTTTTAACAACAATAATTGTTTAGATATTTTAAAAGGCTTTCCCTTCATGCTTCCTCTCTCTCTCTCTCGTGCATAATTATCAGTAATTAAATAATAAGCAGACTGGCGTAGTGTTTAGCACTGTGGCTTTGCACCTCTAAGGTCAAGGGTTCAATTCCCACCTTGGGTCTGAGTTTGCATGTTCTCCCCCGATGATGGGTTTCCTCCCACAGTCCAAAGTCAAGCAGATGAATTTAATAAGCATTCATAGTTCATAATTGGCCATTGTGTCTGTGTGTAGTCAAATGTATCAAAGCATCAAACACTGGCAACAGAAGTAGGATAATTACCTAAAGCAAGACATTTGCATATAATGCAGGACGAAATAGATGTCTAGCAGACTGAAATTAGACACAGCGACGTTAACAGCTCTTCACTTATAGTAGGTTATCACCCAACGTGACAGTAAGACTGTCGAGCATGTAATATATATATACAGTACAGCAGAGATATGATGGCACAGCTCCAAGACCTAGGGAGGAGAAAAGGCAATGTTAAAAGTCTTTAAGCCTTTTAGAATGGGGAGACAATCATCGGGGAAGGAAGCATTTAATTTAATGTTTTTTTTTTTTTTTTAAAGACTGGACTGGAACGTTGGCTTTAAAGGCTTTGGCATCTTACGGTGGCGGTAATGCAACTTGCAGAAATCTAACCACTGAGATAGAGACGATAGTGTGTATGGAAGCTTTGGAGCAGAAAAAGAGTTCAAGACACAGAGCAAGACATGGAAAATCTGCTTTAAGAGGCCATGAAGATGAGGGAGAATGAGAACCTAAAGTTGGATGCATTGCAACCTACTGGATTCCAACCATCTTTAAACATCAAAGAAGAAGAAAAAGAATTAGAAGAAGTACCCTGGCTGTGTTCACTCTGTGGGCAACTTGGGCAGTAACAGAGCGCTATGTGTTTTTCGATCCAATGGCGCATGTTTGATCCACAGCATGATGGCATCAAACATCACCTTCACCTCTTTTACATTCAGATCGGTGTTCTCCAGGATCTCACGCATCTCATCAGCCTTGAGGTCCAGGAACTCCTCAGAGACGCACAGCACCTTCTCAAAGTTGTGCAGGATGAACTGAAAGGCCCGCTGCTCCAACCTCTTGCAGAAGTAGACACGAGCGAAGCGCCAGATGCTAATGCAGTTCTTCTGACAAAGCTGAGCCTTCAGGAAGATGGAGCACTTGTTAACCAGGCCGCTTATAGCTAGATAATCAGCAGCGATAAGCAGCTCATAAACGTTTTCCTCCGTGATGTTAACCTGTTGTACGTATGCATACTCCAGGATCAGCTCCATTACTTCTGAGGAAACACCAGGGATGGTGTACTGGTGTTTTTCTGGAGGGTAACATCCCTTGGTGAATAGAATCCTAAAGTATGGGCTGCAGTCACACAAGATGATCTTGTGCGCATGAAACTCGGCACCTTCAACCTGGAGAAGGACATCACATAGCTCCTTCGCTAGACGCATCTCATTGAAGATGTTTCGGGCCATTGAGTTCTCCTTTCTTTCTGTTTCCTCAACTTTTTCCTGCTTAATTGTCTCCTTCCAGTGTATCTGTGCTAGTCAAGACCTTGTGGCTTCTATTACATAGTGTTGATATGAAAACTATGATGTCATAATGTCAATGGAACAGTGAGGGAGAGAGGGAATAAACAGCAAGAAGGAGAGTGAGAAAGAGAGAGAGAGAGAGAGATTTGGATGACATTATTGCATAAGCATGTTACAGTTTAGCATGTGTGTGTGTTTGTTTGTGTGTGAGGGGAAATGCTGAAAAAGCTTCAGTATTACCCCATGATAGAACAGGTATGAACAGGCCGCCATGCCTGTACTATGCACAACAGGCCATTGCACAACAGTCAATTTTTTTAATCCAATATCATCTAATATACTGTAACAGTCAAAATTTTATTAATGAGGCTACACAGCAATACCAAATAACTCCACAAGGTGGCACTTCTTTCTTGTCCTAGGTTTAGAGTTGTGTGTATTGACCTATTTGTTTTGATATGAAGGGGTGGCAAAAGATCTTGGGGTGGCTGTGTACAGGGAAAGAGAGAGAGAGTGTGTGTATGTGTGAACCATCTGATCAACACACACCTACGCACAGGTGTTACGCCAGATGCCCTTCCTGATGCAACCCTCCCATTTTATTTGGGCTTGGGAATGGCACTGCTTCTAGTGGCTGGGGATCGAACGCGGGCCTTCCGCATGACTTACCCCTGAGCCACCAATGCCCTTGCACTTTCAGGGTTCGGGTTCGATTCCCAGCCAGGTTCGATTCCTGTCTCTATGTGCATGGTGGGTTTTCTCCGGGTACTCCCATTTGCTCTCACAATCCAAAGACATGCATATTAGGCTAATTGCCATTCCCAAATTGTCTGTAGTGTGTGAATGAGTGTGTATGTGTGTGTGTGCCCTGCGATAAATTGGCACCCTCTCCATGGTGTACCCTGCCACGTGCCCGAAGTCTCCTAGGATAGGCTCCAGGTCCCGGCGAGTCTGAATACGGGATAATGCAGTATGGAAGATGAGTGTAAGTGAGCGATGACAATGTGGGGATTGACACAAATGTGATTTGTACCCTACAATAAAACTATTAGATCAATAAAGATATAACACAGAAAGTGGATTTGGTAGTAGCATGTGTAAGATCTCAAGGACTCAGGTGGCAACCTCAGACACACAGACACAAGGCAAGGTCTTATGGGACAAGGGTATTTTTTGTCTTAGAAGAAATGTTGAAAAGAAATGGTTTAACAAGGGATAATGGAAAGAGGGGGGGTTGACGATGTGCATGTACGGGTCCAGAGGCAGTACCCAGCTGGCATCCTGGCGAGTGATGGTGGGAGTGGTAGAGTGGACTGGTGTGAGCAGCGGATTTTGCAGGTTTCCTTGCAGTGAAGCAAGCCCGAGATCCATTAACAATTATCATCCGCCAGTTGTGCCCAGTCTAGACACCTAGTAAGTGGCCGAGTGAGATCCTGAGGGAGAACTAAGGGAGAACAAAGTACACAACCTGAGGTGGCCCCAGGGGAAAAAGCCACCATCTGGAACAGGCTGAGAGCTTGTATGCAACGAACACCTCCTCCGCCTAAACAAAGCTCAATGGAAAACAATTTAGGATTAAGTTTCAGAGAGACATTTGGGACTGCAATTTTCTCTGTTTCACCGAGACATGGCAAAACCCGGCGGCCCCGGTCAGCTGGCTGAGTTATTCTTAGTTTACCGCAAATAACTATGAAATTACGCACCTGCACACACAACCTGGAGCTCCTGACCATTAAATGTCATCCAATTCCTTTCAGTGTTCAATGTTTATATTCCACCTCAGTGCCACACCAAATTTCTATAAAGACATTACATGCCCCAACAAGGACCATTGTTACACTACACTCAAAGACGACTACAAGGCATAATCTTGAACCCGCGTGTGGGAAATCCGACCATGCCGCGATTTTCCTCATGCCAAACATGCAAAAAATTCTTAAAAAGGAAGTCTCAGCTCAGAGGGAGGACGCGCACTGGATATTATCACAATAAGTAGTCCCCAAATGCTTCAAAGAGTACATCCTTGTTCCTGTCCTGAAAGAAATCACATCCTGCTTCAATCAGCAACTACTGAACGCACTGAGCTCCCTGACCTGTACTGTATTTGAGCTGCGCAAGCGGACCAAGGCGAGGAAAATAGTGAAAGCAATGGACTGTGGCCTGGAAAGCGTTTCCGAGGCCAAGAAGAAGATTCTTCCCATAGGCCGTTCGGCACTCAACCAAAAAAAATCATATAGAAATCATTGGACTTGTGTTGTCTTCTTTACACCTGTATTGGAGTACACCACACTACCAACCACACTGCACATTTGCATATGACACATATGTTGTACATAATGTTATGTTGCATATATTTACACATAAATGACGATTAATTATGCACTTTACTTTATTTCACACTTCATGGCCACCCATACTGTTTACATTTACATTTTACATACAGTATCTCTATTTTATCTTGTATTTTATTGTAACTGTATATTGCATATTTGTAGATTTTATATTTTACATTCTTTTCTTACTGCAATTTCATCTTTACCTTTTAAGGTCACGAACAGTCGTGCAGATCATACTGTGTGTGGTTGTGTATGTGACAACTAAAAATGGGAATTTAATATTTGCACCCCATTCTGTGAGCGGAGTGTCAGGTAAATGATATGGGATGCACAGAAGAGTTTTTACTTTTAGATTTACGTTTAATGCTTAATATTTTTTCTTTCTGCCATTTTGTCCTAAAGAAACTCTTAAGTATCCTAAAAGTCCTTCTCTCTACTTTTAACAATTTTTACCTTAGAAGCTGTTTTTAGGTATAGGATGTTTCGTGAATCAGTTTTATCTTTGCTGAGATTTAGTTCTAAATTTAAGGGAAAATTCCAAGAAAATGTCATAATCACTAAATCACTAAATGTCATCACTAGGAGCAACTTTTAGGCTTAAGAAGCTTTGGGAGTACCGGCCCAGGACTCGACTTGATAGGACTTGATATAGTAAAATGGGTATAATAGTTGTGTGCCAACTCTGTGCTTGCGTGTAACCTTGCGAGCTTTAAACGCCTTTGTGCTGTGAACGTCAGGCTCGCGGATCAAGTACACCAGAGTGGAATTTAAGGTGTTTTAGCTCCTTCTGGTGGTAAAGAGAAGTTACTGCTCTGTTTATGTGTTGACATTTAATGTTCTGTAAAACAAGTTAGTTCCTGTTGAACAGTGAACAGTGGTTGCTTTAAGTGTGTTCATTCTCCACCCATCCCAATCCATTAATAAACACTGCTAGACCGGGTTCATTTCCACCCCCTGTCGCCTTGCACCTCCAGTGTCCGAGTTCGATTCTCGCCCCGGGGACCTGGTGCATCAATATTGCATGTTCTCCCCATATGGTGGGTTTCCTCCGGTTGCTTCTCATAGTCCAACGACATGCAGATAAGGCTAATTAGTAGTGTGTGTGTGTGTGTGTAGTAGAAGCTTCATGAAGTTAAAAACGTGTCTGAAGTCAGGACATTCTGAGCACAGTCCCCATACTGTTACAGCCAGGCATGTTTTACATTAACCCAATGAGAAGTGTGTTTAATGAACTCTTACAGGCACATGAACTGATTCAATGTAAGAGACCAATGAATTATTGTTTCTGACTAATCACCATTAAAGAACCTTTAAGTAGCATTAAAATGGAAAATATGAGCCAAGTAAAGTTTGTGTGTTCTGCTAAAACATATATCCCATCCTATTATATTATAATTATATATCTAATTGATGGGAAATATGATATACTATCATTTAACTAACTTTAAACTTTAATAGCAGCTAACAATCACCAGCAAGCTAATGTTAGCGTGGCGGAACTAGCACAAACATGACCTTAATGGCTATTCGAGTATATAATAAAAATTATTTATATATATATATATATAATATTTTTATTACAATATTATATAATTAACAAAATAGAACTTGATAGCCATTAAGGTCATGTTTGTGCTAGTTCTGCCATGCTAACATTAGCTTGCTGGTGATATATTTAGGCATTTTTTGCCTTGTACATGTGTAATGACAATAAAGTTGAAACTAATCTTATCTAATCTATATATACTGTATATAATTTGTTTTGATGATATGTGCTTTGCTAACCAGCTTAGCCCCGCCCCTAGTGAACACCATGCTAGTAGATATAAGATACATGCTAGTAGATATAAGAGGAAACATTGCTCATTACATCCCGTAACACATCCATCAAGAAATTTGTCTGATTTTGAGGACAAAATATGAAATTTAAGCACATTGATTTATTTGATTTAAGAAGAATTCACTACAACAGGTGTTATTTTCAGTGAAATTTTGATTGTAGTATCACTGAACACTCGTCTTGATGAGTGCACAAAACTTTTTCTCCTGACTGTTGAGTAGATATAAGAGGAAACATTGCTCATTACATCCCGTAGATAACTAATAACATCATATATAATATATATACTATCTTAAATGTTAAAATAAATAATTATTTTTTTTCCGTTATGTGCAACATCATTTTCCAAAGAGTGATGTAATGCTTTTAACCGAATTGGAAAATCTTTTCCAGAGACATCTGGACATTTTTCCCTTTTTTCCCCCGCAAATACTTAAAAAAAAAAAAAAAAAAAAAAAAGAACATAAATGTTCCAGGTGTACTATGTCCAAATGTATATTTCTCTCAATAAATATGTAGCTATAGATACACACATACAGGAGACTTTCTAAGTGCTTCAGTAGAGCAGAAAACCCAGGTTTGGTATGGAATACAGCAAACCTTCATACATATCAGTAAACAGCAACAAGTAAACAGCAGCCAACAAAAATACTGAAGTACCACAAACATATTGCAACATAAAGGTGCTTTTTTTCCACCCGCATCAGAGATCCTTATTAAAATGTTGTGGGAGAAACAATAGTCATGGCGATGCAAAGAAATAGGGGCCATAGAACTGTCTGCGTCTGCATGTTCAAGTTCTGCCTGAGGAAATACGCAGGTATAGAAAAATATGTCTTCTTCCTTCTTCTGTTTTTTTTTCCCTCCCAGATTCACAAGTATTCACTCTGGTCCTCTTTGCTTGCATCTGTTTCATTCCCCCTGTAAAGCAGCCTCACTCGCACGGCTTAGCCGTCTTCTCCAGGAGAGCCTTCATGTCCAGAAGTGCCTCCTTGAGAAACCGTGTTAGTTTGCTGGCGTTCGTTTCTTCGCAGCTGTTGAAGGCAGTCACTGCAACATTGATGTGGTCGTCCATTGGGTTGTAGCAGACGCCATAACCGTCTGGCTCCATGGGCCCGATACACATATAACAGTCCGTCTTTGAGCCGACCTGAAAAAGTCATGAGGGCATCATTACAACTTTATCATAATCATCATTTACATGAGTGCCGATGATGACGTTCTTTTGGCTGCACAAGTCACGGTTTAGCCATAGCGGACTGTCTTTTTCTCTTTAAAATTGCTCCCATTTTATCTAGGCTTGGGACCAGAAATAACCCTGAGGCTGGGTTTGGGTATTAACTGGGAATCGAACGAGGCGAAAAGCCTGTCAGTAAGCCACCAATGCCCCATATGTGTGACGTAAAGAATAAAATGGGTCTGTCAAAAGCTCTAAGAGTAGAGGGTAGCATCTGTTCTTCACGGAAATGAAGGAACTTGTGCTTATTAAGAAATCATGACCACTCAATCACTTAAATGCGCTCCAACCCAGTGAAACAACAAAGGGAGATGAAAGTGGCCACTTATTAAAAAACAATTCTAATAATAATAGTCTAATAAGTATTAGTTACATTAGTGCACTATATAATTGTGACCAGCCATTTCCGAGTATGTATGAAGCAACCTAAACATGGTTGAGGTCTTCATACAAATAAATAAATAAAGAAATAATAATAAAAAAATTTAATCAGATACTTGGCTGGTGAAGAGGTTGAAATGCATGGCCACAGCATAGGACGTATCCATGAAGATGTCTGGGAGAGAAGTCAGATCCTCGATGCCTTGCATCTTCAGCCCCAGCAGATGTCTGTCTATTGCCTGGCCGTGAATGGCCTAAGAAGGGACACATTGAGTTCCAGATAATTGTGGTGAATTCATTAGTATGCAACATGTTTGTTTTTAGTCTATTATGGGCTTCTTACCATGCGAGTGTAATCTCGATGGGCATTAATGGCCTTCTCCAGAAGGGCCAGTTTCTCTGCATTCTGCCAAAGAGTTACAATACTTGTCAATTAATAACAGATTTTATTATAATGTAACAAGTTAATACAGAAAATAGCATAAAACTGTAGAGTTTAGAGACGCTTATATTCATACATCAATGTTTCTATAGTAACGGCTTGCACAGTAGCAAGTAATGGTATGGAAGACACGCCGAGTAAACTGATTTGATTTTTGATATAGTAAACTTTTCTAAAAGAAGAGATTATTTGACTTCTTTAAATCAGGTAAAATTTAAGAAATTAGTTAAAAGCCTTCGACTGCAGCTGACGACAAGTTATTTCTCCCTAACTGATGCAGTAAGTAGCTTCTCACTTCTTAAACAACCATGTCAGAAGACATATCCTGTGGTTGTGGCAAAGATATCGCTCTGTTTCACTAGAGTCAACTTATTGTCCTGTAGCAAGCAAAGAAAACAACTAAGGAGATTGCTGAAAACTACTAAAACTGGATGAAGAACTGATTAAGAACGCATCATTAAAACCTGGAAAAATTGCGGTGAACCATCATCTTCAAGGTAGAATTGTGGGCGTGAAAAAACATCCTGAATTAGTATGATGAAAATCAAATCATTAAAAAAAAAACAGTAGTAACTCATGGCTATGTTTAATGGTGAAAGAAATAGGATTTCCACACACACACAATGCGAAGAGAACCCAAGGAATTGAGACTAAACAATTGTGTAGCCTTTAGAAAACCACTTATCAGTGAGGCTAATCGGAAAAAGGCGTAATTTTGCTAGAGAGCAGAAAGAACGGAGTGTGGAGCAATGGAAAA
This sequence comes from Clarias gariepinus, assembly GCF_024256425.1. NCBI lineage: Eukaryota > Metazoa > Chordata > Actinopteri > Siluriformes > Clariidae > Clarias > Clarias gariepinus. Next base: position 29,473,096 of record NC_071108.1, on the reverse strand, counting down.
AGGTCATGAGGTCTGATGAGAACATCAGGGTAAGAAGAGAGGCAGATGAGGTGATGCACGCATCATCACTAGTGCCTACCGTACACGCCTGTGGATTGCTTCTGTTTGTCAGGTCTAACGTTATGTGCACGAAAAATGAGGTCAGCTGATGACCTAAATTATTTTTTTCGTCCCTGATGACGAAGGCATTAATCCAAAATGGCAATGCAAGAGAGGTTCAGGGAGCATGAGAAATCATTTTCACACATGGATTGTCCACTACAATGTCCGAGTGGCGCAGTGGTAAAAGCGCTCGCCCTATCATCCGGAGATTGCGAGTTCAATTCCCGGGTCTTGCTGTAACCTGATTAGATCTGATTGGCCGAGCTCTCTCAGAGGGGAGGGATGAGAGGTACTTAGTGCTCACACATTAGTCACGGTTCTACAGACAATCAGGGGCATTTGTGAATCATGCGATGTCACGCAAGCGGAGAGGGTGGATAGCGATGTCCTCCGAGTGTTTTACACAGGGGTCCTACTCTCCCATAAGCAATAGAAGATCTTGGAGAGAAATTCATGTGACTCTGAACAGACTCTGTACATGCTGTGATAGTGCATTAGCTTATTAAAACAATGCCACTGTGAATGCATGTCATAATCGAAACAAAAGTCGGTTGTATGACATATATATATGCTATAAGTTACTGTTTTATGGCACTTTTGGCCAGGCAGTGTAATTAATTTAAAGGGGTTAATAGTAAGTCCACTTCCTGCCAGGCTGCATCATAGCACTAGATCATTGATTCTACATTCTACATCATCGTGCTGTCGTGTTTATTCCATACTTTAACACAATTACTGCAGAACAAAAAGGCACTGACTGGTATTTGGTTACGGAAAAATATAAATCAAGCATGAAAGATTTTGCATTAAAAGACATTCATTTGCACAAATCAAATCCTAAAGTTACAAACCCAATATACCTAAGACAAAAAAAACCTTACAGGAGCTTTGCCTGTTCTCTTTAAATCCTAATAGTTTAACAAGTACATTACAAATATGTCTTTCAGTGCTCGTTGTACAGCTGACTTAAGAACTTTCAATTAATTGTACTGTAGATTAAAAAAGTGCATATTGCTTGGTATAAATCATATGTATATAAAAAAATTTGCATAAAACCTGACAAAATATTAAACCGAAACTAGAAGTACTGCTTGACTTGGGTTAGAAGTTATAAAAGGCATGTAATATCCCAAGCATCCAGCATGCTCTGCCTGACCTGTTTAGACTCGTCATCCATGGCTTGCACGAATTTCAGTGACTCGGTGGAGGTGGAGCGGATGGCCTCAGTTCTGCCCAGTTTAAACATGCGCAGGGAGGCGCTCTCACATGTAGGGCAGCAAACGTTGTAGAACCTAATGCGGCGACAAACCAAAAAAAGGTTCAACACAATGGTTTGGAAATGTGCACTTAATAGCACTAGCTGACATTTCGATTCTTATTTGTTTTGTTAATCACACAACGATTGAAGCAAATGCTCACTAAAATGTCTAACATTTCAACAATGTCATGCTACTTTTTTTAAGCAGGTGGCACCCTGACACACCTGTAATATGCCAGCTGGAGGGCCATTTGGATGAAGGCGTCTGGACTCGTTTTGCATGACTTGAGGTATTTCCTCCCATAATGAGAGAAGTTGAGCACCCGCACGTCCAGGTCATGCACCATTCTGCAGAATAGGTCGAACTCCGATTACAACACATGAATGATTTATTGGGAAATGACCTGACTGCTTCATGCGCAGCGCCGGTCTACACCGCCTCACTAGTTTTTCAAAGATCGCACATGCACAGTACAAAGCAAATGGCATGAGGAAAAGCACTCACATGTTCATGTTCTGTTTGGCTTTCTCAATGTCCTTTTTGATTTCAGGTGTGATGTTAAAGCGCAGCTTCTCTGGCATGGGGAGAGGAATCATAGGAGTTCGCACCATCTCGGTTTTCTTCCTGTTACAAACCAGGTAAAGATGTTATTAAAACGAATAAAACAGTAAAGCTAGATTACAACTTAAATTAGAGTTAGTACAAGCACCCCATAAGACATATGGGATCTAGAGCAACAGCTGGGAAACATCATTTATGTAAACACGATCACCAAGTCTCTTCCTGTGTTGCATCAAATTGCACTAAGGGAATCATTCTAAAATATCCACAGCTTTAACTGCTACTAGGCTTTTTGTTCAAGTTTTGTACATGGTTATGGATTATGGATTACAGTAAGTCACTCTGTGTTTTAAACCACATTAGAAAGTTTTATGGAATGTTATTTAAGAACTGTTTAGTTTTTTTTCTATAATTATTGAAAAGATATTGGAGTAAAATGTTCATAGCTCCAGTGGCAGACTTACACAGTTAATATTGGACACCAAACATTTCACAACTTATTATTTAGATTGTATGTGCAAAAGTTTGTGCACAAATCTTGAGAGAGTCAATTATTTTTGCCCTAATTAACAGAATGGCCTAAAATGTTTCATTAATTTTGTCCCAATGTAACATGTTACATCAGAAGTGTTTTTGAATATCAATCAAAATGACAAATAATATTGTCATCTGGCACCTTCAGGGTCCGGGTTCGATTCTCAGCTAGTTTGCATGTTCCCCCCATGCTTGGTGGGTTTCCTCCTGGTTTTCCTCCCACAGTAAAAAGATGTGCAGATTAGGCTAACTGGCATTCCCAAATTGTCCATAGTGTGTGTGTGTGTGTGTGTGTGTGTGTGTGAGTCCAATCCTACGATAGATTGGCCCCCTGTCCAGTGTGTACCCCGGCCAGGTTCGATTCCCGTCTCTGTGTGCATGGAGTTTGCATGTTCTCCCCGTGTTTGGTGGGTTTTCTCCCAGTACTCTGGTTTCCTCCCACAGCCCAAAGACGTGCAGGTTAGGCTAACTGACATTCCCAAACTGCCCAGAGTGTGTGTGTATGTGTGTGTTCCCTGCGACAGATTGGCACCCTATCCAGGGTGTACCTCGCCTCGTGCCTTAAGTCTCCTTGGATAGGCTCCAATTTTTAATTGTATCTTTTGATCTTTTATCTTTGCAGCCTGTCACAGTCAAACACAGAGTTCCCATGTCGTTAATTTGATCTACATCATTTGATTTAATTTGAAGAAATAAGGGGTGGCTCAAAACTTTTGCACAGTACTGTACCAACATATAATTATACCAGAAATGGATTCTGACTCACATGTATTCCACCACATGGTCCACTAGGAACACAATGGGAGGTCCTTCAGCAGGAGCGTGCTCGTACGTTAGTCCACATGATCCATCCTCGCCCACTATAAACTATGAAGTCAAACAAGACAGCTAAAACTGTATATACGGCCACACTAATAATATGATTTTAGAATTTAAGTGGTCAAATAAAGCAGTGTTCTATGATGTTTATACAGATGCCATGGTTTCTCTTAACCAATGAGCCGCTAATTCAACCGGCATATAAAATAATAGATTTTTAAATTGTTTTAATCAGGTTATTTTGAATCAGATTTCTTTCTATGTGTAAATAGATACAAGTTGTACAGCCAAGTGTATGTGTATCCAGGCAGAACCACGGTGCATGTGTCTGAAATCCATCACAAACCTGTAGTGTTTTGTCAAACCAGCGGTTCCCACTGTTCCAGCGGCTTCCCCCTCCATGCAGCATCTGTGCCGCCACTTTACTGTAGTAGAGCTCGTCCGATACACGCGGCATGGGGGCATCCAGGCACACTAAGAAGATGCTCTTCTGGATCGCCCGTACTGACTCTTTATTTGTTTTGTCTGCAGAACAAACATCAGCAAGACACCGTCAATCCCATTCCGCACATGCAAACAGCGAATCAAACCAAGTTGGTTAAGCAGAGTAGGTATAGATCACCCTTGATGAGGTTGTTGTAGGCTTTGCCCCAGGTGTTGCGGTGATTAGACGTGAGTATACCAATAGGCTCTTTATTGGTCTGTAAAGATGAGTTCCAGATCTTCTCCAACTGCATGTAGAGCTGATCGACCGTCAGTGGCGTGCCGTCGCTATTGTATACGTCCAGAACAAAAAACTTGAAAGCAGACATAGAAGGAGAGTGTAAGTGAGAGATATTTACACAATATTTGATCTGTGATTACACTTGGGTCGCCATTTATGCAGCAGATTACCTGAAAATTGTGAACCACCGTGATGTGAGTTGGTGCCGTCTTTCCAATAGCGTGGTTCACCACAGTGTCTTTCTTCGGTCCTGGTATTCGGCATGAGGACAGCACCTGGTAATACTGGTCCATGCACAATGGCTTTCCTCCCAAATACTCAACTGGTAGAGTTTCACTGTAAAGAGAGGCATGCAAACTGGGAACCAGAGTCTTATGTATTATAGCTTTCTCTGGTCTCCAGATTTAGACATTTAAGACTCACCTGTCAAGCATTTGTTTGAAGTCCAAAACTCCAGCAATCAGTTTGGCAGCAAACCTGCATCGGCAAAAGAGACAATAGTCTCAAGTTATATACTTTTATAGTCTAGTAGTCGCAGAGAGTGTGTCCATGTTGGGAAAAAAATTACTGGACTCAGAACCATCAAAGTCCACTGTTTACAATGTTTAAGAACATACAAAAAAATGATGCAAATCAGGTGTGTGGAACATGTTGCTATGGGATTTTTTGTGAATGAAGGCGTAAAAAGTAACTGGCATTTATAAATGACTTCAAGTCAAGTAGGCTTTTATTATCAATTTAAACATATACAGTTCAGTAGATGAGGAAACGAAACAACGTTCCTCCAGGACCAAGGTGCTACATACAACATACATTTACAACATAAATTACCTAACTAGCTAACTAACTAAGCAACCTAATTAGCTGACTAGCTGGGACAAAACAGATTAAGATTATAAATTAACAGAAACTATCTAAGTCCTGATCCTTGAAGCCTGAGCCTGGTCCTTGAAAAAATAGTATACAGTATATGAATGTATATAGCCGGGTTTTCTTGAGTTACGGTACCTTATACGGGTTTTCTATTGCTATTAACGCTATTATTATTATTATTATTATTTTTATATCACTGCCTACAGTGCCTTTGCATTATTTAATGAAGCCACAAGATGGCAAATTAATGTCATGCAATCATAGCGTGTCTTAACGAGCTACTTGGAGTTGTTGAATTAATAATGTAATACCAATTTATTTCAAGAAAATATCCCTAGAATAAATAAAGACTTTCAAATATGTTTATACTTAAGTAAACATGCACAACATTCGTATTTGGCTCATATCCTAACATTAGAATTGATTTCAATCTGTCTGAATATCTATGACCGTGCTCAACGTAGCTTTCGATCAGGTTTAAACCTGTGGTCCGTGTAACTATTGCTCTTAGAAGCATGTGTTACTTGTGTGCAAACAACACAGCCCAAAGGACAAGGTACATGGCGAGTGAACAAATCTAGCGGTAAGTCTAAACAGGGGACATGACTGAAGGGTAGGTCCACTGGCTTTGTCCATACACTGTTTGGGTTCATAGTGAAAGCAAAGTGTGCTTAAAATAGTATCATGAAAAGGAGATGTGTGTGTGAGTAAAAGGTCAATGTGCAACTTAACACTGCAAATGTCAATAACATCCAGCAATAAATGTCATCTTCAAGAGTACAGCGCATTGTGCCGAGCGATAAATATAAATCATTTTTATGTTAGTTTAATGTGTGGACAGAATTAAATTTGTAAATGAATTTCTGTATTTTATTCCATTGTACTTTCATTTTTATTAAATTCTGTTCTGCTATTTTAAAACAATTCTGTTCTATTCCATTCAACACTTTTAAAAGGGGGCCTGTTATGCAAAATTAACCTTTTTTCTTTTTCTTTTTAGATCAGGACTCCGGTCATGATGAAAATATTTTCCCTGCTGTGCATCCATTGTTCATTTTTGTATTGTACAGGACTTAAACAAGCAAACCAGATTTCCCCCATATTGCGACCTCATATACTCTAGCAACAGGAAACCCTGGTCCGGCTCAATGATCAGCTCCACCCTGCTCTCCCAAACTCCGCCCAGCCTTGCTGTTCTCTGGTACCCCGTTCTACCCAGTTCCAGAGCTAGTTCCCAATTTTGAACCAGTTCTTTATTTTTAAACAGCCAAAGCACTGGCTTTGACCTCAGACAGAAAAACTTGTTCCATGGCGGCACCAACAGTTCGGTGGGCTAGAACAGAACAAAGCACAGCTTACCTCAGGGGCTTGTGGGTGAGATTATCATACCAACTGAACTTTATGTCCCCATCTTTAAAAAAAAATCATAATAAAAGAAAAAACAATTTGGCAGCTTAAATGCTTTCTAGCAATGATAAAACTATTAGAACTGCTTGCAAAGCCATATTAAAGTTCACAATTGTTGTTCTTGTGCATGCTGCTAGCATGTTTATTTGCCACTGGCATTTTTTTTAGTTTAGCATTAGTGCTAGCATTGCCCCCCCAACCCCCAATTTAGTCATATCCTATTCCCTCCTGTCACCGTTTGGGGGCGGCATAATAAACTCAGAGGACAGCCCTACTGAGCCAGCTGTAGAGCCGCAATCGATATGAGAGCGCTAAGTGCCTTCCATCCCACCCCGCTGAGAGAGCTTAACCAATCGGCCCTTTCTGCTCCGAGCTGCGGAGGCCACAGCATCACCCGTGAATTAAACTAGCGACTTCTAGATAATAGGGGAGCACTTTACCCCTGCGCCACTCGGAAGCCATTGCGGGCCATTTTTAAGAGCTATGGGCAGTACTAATAATTAACAGTAGCTAGCCTAATACTGAGGATGTCATTATGAACAAAATGGAAAATGCCTGTTCGGGTTCGGAACATTGACTTTTTCAATTACTGCATTCTGATTGGCCGGGAAAATGCACTTCCACACAGAGGCACTAAGACAACATGTTTGGAAAATGAGTGATAATATGTGACCTACTCCACTGTAATTTCTTATTTGGTTAAATTATTCTATTTTACATTCAATTCTACTCTACTATTGTTTGTTTTTGTTTATGCTCCTATTTTAAAATCTTTTAAATTAGCATATATAATCTTTATATTTATTTCTTCTAATAGGCATTAACTTAAAGCAAATTTATTTACAAGGGATTTTACTCCTTATTTTACCTCTTATGTTAGCTAGTCATGTCTTAATAATTATGTATTATAATCAATAATAATACATGAAATATGACTAATAGTACAGAAAAAGAACACAATCAGTGAGAGATATTTTTAATCTTAGTAGTGACATGTCTGATACAATGCTGTGATGCTTTGACACCGTACCTCATCTGTCCCTGGCGGTCCTGGAAGTGCATCTGAGGCAGAACCACGCCAGGGCTGGTGTACACTGGAATGGGCATACGCGAGTCCAGGTACGTTGACTGCATCCACCAATCAGAGAGCTGCATCAAACAGTCAACAAAACAATTTAACAGTAATTTAAATGAAGAAAATATTTCACTCATAATTGGTGGCCTGTAAGGGATAATTTGGCTGAAAAAGGTCAATCCGATCTGGCAACCCTGACACAGCTACTTTACGTACCCAGTTCTCAGTTTTGCGTGCTCGTCTCTCGAGTCCTTTTTGTAGCCTTTCCCCGACACCACCAGAGGATAGGAACTCAGCCATCAGCTGGCGTGTGTGGCTCATCTCCTCCTCAGACACGAGTGGTTCGAGTACTGCCAGATAACGTTCACAGGTCTGTCTGAGCGGTGGCACGGGCAGCTTGGGCAGACCATCCTGATGAGCCTGAGAGTGATCACGGATCTGCACAATTACCACTGGCCTTGCTAAGAGCGTGGGCACAGCCCTTGACTGTGGGAGGAAAAAAAAAACACCACACACACACACACACACATATATATAATCCACATTGGAAGAAAAAAAAAAATCAATAACATGTTGGTGTAACATGGAAATGCAGCCCAACATGACAAGTTCCTGACTTCCTATAACTTTTTCCTGATAATGTTTCAATACTGGCCCTTAAGAATCCCAGAAAACTGTAAGCATCAATTTTCCAGCTGATGGTTGATTTTTTTTTTTTTCACTTTTTTCTTTGAGGACGTTTTCGTTCCATACTCTGCCATTCACTCTCAGGCTGGTAGTGATGAATCCATCTAACGTCACCAGTGATGAATCCCTTTAAGAAACTTTTGTTTGCAGATATCCAAACGGTTCTGCATATTTTCTTCCGTGAGTTGTTTCTGCAACGGTACACCACATTACACAAAGTCTTTTTCACAAGTGGGGCGTCTATTTTTGCTCACACCTCAGTTCCAAATGAACTGATGTAACATATGCAAACTGGAGAGACAGTTGCCTTGAACGGCTGGCGCTGATAAGAGAGTGCGCGCAACAGTTGAAATAGAACCCTAGTGCGGATAATTTTCGACTCATCCCTTGATGTTTAATGTTTTGATGTTAAGTCTTGTGGAACATCCATAAAACATGTTTGTATCTGTCATGACTTATATTACAGCAATTATAAATAGTTTCTTCCTCACCAGCCTGACTTTTATTTGCTCAAATAGACAAAACCATACAGCGTCTCGTGGTAAAGAGAAATCGAAAACAAGTCCCCCTTCCTAATAACTGCCTGACTAAATAAACATATTGTATGCTCATAAAAAAAAAAAACAAAGCTAACCAGTTGTATCACATATTTACCCACACCTTGTGTAAGGCGTCCGACAGAAATGATAATGTTTTACATTCAGTCAGCCATTAAAAAAGAGAAAAGAAACACCCTTTATTTCTTCTGACCACCTTCGGCTTTGATTAAAAGAGTCTTAAAGGTTGCAGAGAGGATCACTGCGTCGCAACCTCAGATCGGACAGTATATAATCACACACACAGTCAGACTGATGGTGAATGAAAGCATGTCTGCCTCACCCCTGTAAGACTTTATCTCTGTCTGATGGACACCTGCTGCTATAATTGGTGTACATGTGTCTGGCTTTTATATCTGTCATACTGTATAGAGACCAGCTTCTATAATCGGTGTCCATGTGTCTGGTTTTTATCTCTGTCGTATCGAGCTGCTGCAATAATCAGTGTACATGTATCGGGTATAAAGAGACCTGTGTTACTATCCTTCACCTTATTTATCGTCAAAGAAAAGCAATATAAATTCTGTAGAAGCACAATAATTCCATATGTGATCAATAATACAATAAATAAATAAATAAATAAATAAATACAATGACCCGTTCTGTACAAATAGCAAATAAAATTAACTAATTTTTTATTTTATTCAGTTCATGTGTGAAAATGATTGTCCATGCTCCCAAAACCACACTCACAATGTAAGTCCTGGAACATGCCTGTGCCATCAGGGGGAAAAATTACAAATCCATTGGAAAGGTCATTCGGTACATTCAAGTCATCAACTGACTTCATTTTATCGCCACATAACGTTGCCGAGACTAGACCTAAGCAACTAAAGCAACCCCTGATCATAAGACTGCCTCCAGAGGCTTGTACCATGGCCACTGTGAACGATGTGTGTCCACCTCATGCGCTTCCCTTCTTACCCTGATGCACAATCACTCAGGAATAGGGTCAATCTGGACTCATCAGACCACATGGACTTTCTTCTTCCCCATCACTCCAATGTCGAGTCTTTATGTTCCCTGGCAAACTCATGCCTTTTTCTAATGAGTCTCACTATCAAGTAATTTTCTTATGGCCATACGGATGATTAGTCCCAATCCTGAGAGTTCTCATCACATTGTATGCGTATGGAGACGCTCTTACTTTCACTGTCAAACATTCTTTAGCTCTGATTTATACCGTTGTGTTTTCTTACAATGCAACTTCACCAAGCGTTTAAGTGATCTCCAACCAGCTTTGGATAGGTCTTAAAACAATTTCCAATAATTATAATGTTTTCTTTGCTTGATGCAGGCCAAAAGTTTTACCCTCCTGAAATAGGGTAGCAGAACTACGGTCCGAGCTGCTGTTACAGAAAATTAAACACCGTCTTATTAATCAGTAATGAGAACTCAACGGATCTGTGGAATAACATAATTATCAGGACTGGTTAACAAATCCTAAACATCAGCATTGGGAAACTCTAGGTGATGGAAATAACATTAATAATTAACCCAAAATTGGACTAATCAATAAACAGTTTGTTCTATCCAGGAATTAAAAAAAAAGATGATGCATCTGAGAAGTCTGCACTATATTTTACACAATCCTCAGCCTGTTGACACGCCATCACGTGATCAATTCTTTTTTATTCCTCTGTTCATCTTTTAAGAGTGGCACAATGGCTTAGTGGTTAGCACTGTCGCCTTGCAACTCCAGGGTCCGGGTTCGATTTCCTTGGGTATGTGTGCATAAAGTTTGCATGTTCTCCCCATGCTTGGTGGGTTTCCTTCCACAGACAAGACATGCACGTTAGACTAACTGGTGTCCCCAAAATGTACAAAGTGTGTGTGTGTGTGTGTGTGTGTGTGTGTGTGTGTATCTGTGTGTGCCCTGCGATGAATTGGCATCCTGTCCAGGGTGTACCCCGCCTCGTGCCCTAAGTCTCCTGGGATAGGCTCCAGGCTCCCTGTGACCCTAAATACAGGATAAAGCGTATAGACGATGAGTGATTGAGCGAGTGAGTGATGTTGGCTTGGTTTAAACCTTTGCTCTTTAGAATAGTCCTGTTTTAGACTGTTAGCACATTGGCTGTCCCTTTGCCAGCTCTTTGAGTTGTTTTCATTGTGTGTGTGTGTTTGTTTAATCCTTTCTGCATTAGTATCCACTGCATCTGCATAGTCTCGTGTTATGATGGTGACTGGCAAAGTATGGCTAAATGTCAGTTCAAACAAGGATTAATACATGCTCTGACTTCGTTCGAATGATTTTGTGTTAACATGATGAACTGTCCCGGCTTTTTTAGCTATTTTAGTTATCACACTCACTGGTGTAATCTGATCGGAGTAATTCCAGCATAACAAATCTGGCACGCTGTATAAAATCATACTGTCTGCACATGCTTAGTATCAGTCGCTGCTTTTACATAAACGATATTTTTCCCAACTAAATGCGTTTACATGCTCAAAACATTCAATCAGAATTTTAGCAAATTTTTTTTTCATTTAGCAAATAACTGTAGATAAATATTGTCAGGGTCAGGCTTTCTCTAAGGAGACGTTTATGTAACATTTCTAAAAGGAGTTTTTAGTGTTAGCACTTTGTAACTAAGTTTTCTGCAAACAGATTTTTTTTCAGGGTTTCTGCATTCCTCTTCTTTTCGAATTATCTTGACAAGAAAGAAAAAATTGAGGCTGGTCAAAGGGAACTGTTTATAGCTGTTCTTAAGAAAGTATTAACACAAACCATGTTTTGCAGACATTCCAGACTGTTAAATGTAATTTGAAACAGATAAAAAGTGTGTATAATAGACGGACCAGTAAAACTTGACAGGATGCCTCGGCTTTGTATGCTTTTAAAACACCATTAAAACATACCTCGAACAGGAAGAATGCTATTAAAGACCCGGTTATAACCCCATCACCTCTGTTTAAACCATATGTATATAAACATGAGGCATGCTGGAGCAGCTTGTTCCGGATGTGGGCGGGGTTTATTTCAGGGCATGAAAGATGTACACAGAAGCCGAAATAAAGAAGTAAAATAAATATTTTGGATAAAAATAGACAGGAAATTTTGTCATGCAAAAATCACATTGTTAAATTCATTACGAGCGGTGTTCAAGTCAAACCGGGACATGTGATTAAATTTCTCATGAATGAAGGTGTAAAGCTGACATTTACAGAAGACTTGGAGCACAGGATGGTGATGAGACTCTTAGCTGCAGTTTAACATTTGAATGGTGCAAATGTTTTAAACAAGACCGTACGACCGTACTGAGAAAAAACTTTCTACCTTTACGGTAAATGAGCACTAGTTAAACACTGGGACAAGTGCATTAGTAAATAATAAAGGGAGATTTTAACTCTTGGAAATGTGTCTGGTTATTCTGCACAATCAAAAGTCCAGGATTTAAGGGCAACTTAAGAAGGGCACGAGGCAGGGTGCACCATGGACTGAGTGCCAGTCCATCGCACACACACGTTTCGGGAACACTGATTATTCTAACCTACGTGTCTTTGGACTGTGGGAGCAAACCCAGCAAGCACGGGGAGAACGGGGCGGCAATCGAACCATCGACCCTGGAGGTGCGAGGCGACGGTGCTAATCAACTGAATGCATGCATATTTAAAATAAGAAATTAAATGCATAGCTCAGGGGCAAACCTAAGAAGCAACAAAGTGTTTAAACAGAGTTTCTTTTTTTTATACAAGATCATGACTGATTGATTTAATCATAACTCAGAATTTTAGTGTTAGAAAATCAGATCTCTCTCTCTCTTTCACACACACACACACACACACACACACACACACACACTTGAGCCTGGTCCATGGTTGCTGTTACATGTCACACACACACACACAGAGATCACTGATTCTGCTGCTTGTTATTGTAGTGGTGTCAGGGTTAATGGTTCTCAGGACTCACCGCAGCTCGCGCCAGGACACTCAGCATGGCTCGAGCTCCGACTCTCCGTCCAGGTTCGGGTTTAAAGGGCGCAACAAAGTCGCGGTGACATTCTGCTTTCCAAGGACGAGCTCCAGTTGTTGTCAAACTTCTCCGCGTCTCCGCCCTCACCCAGCGCGCGCACAGCTACCACATTGGGGTATTACTTCCGGTTACCCCTCCCACCTCCTTTAATATTTTTATTTACATCAGGTTGTGGGACACCACCGAGGCGCACATTGATGCAAATCTGGCAACCCTTTTGCAGCACTTATTTTTGTTCACACCGCTATTTTCTGCCTCCTGTATCTATAACCTGAACCGTACAGAAGATGTCTCCTCTATTCCGAATCCGAAAATCCGAAACTGTTTTTCACTGACACGCACAAATAGGTTCACGGCTAAATCTAAGCGCTCTTGACTGATTCATTCCTCGAATCCTCTAACGCAGTGACTCAACAGTACCACCTAGTGGCAGATCAAAGACGTCATCTTTTTTACAGGACAAAGCTGGAGTGATGCACAGGACAAAGCTGGAGTGATCATGGTGACTCACTCACTTATCCTGTATACATGAAAGGGTCCCAGGGGGCCTGGAGCCTATCCGAGGAGACTTAGGGCACGAGGTGGGGTACACCCTGGACAGGGTGCCAATCCATCGCAGGGCACTCTGTGCCACCGATGCGATTATTGTCAATGCTTGATTGTTCACACAGTATAAATCTAACAGCTGGTTGTGCCCCACCTCCAAAATATGTCAACAGTGCTCCTAGGGAAGTTTAATAAAAGTAGAAATGATGGAACAGAATGCAATTTGAACAACATTAATTATTAAACACAGCAGCAAGCCATCTGTACACATAAAACAACTCTTAATCTGTAACTAGATAATTGAGGCATAATGATATTTAAATATACTGTAATAGCAAAGAGTTCAAAGGTAGGCTAATGTAAATAATGCTAAGCTGTTATCAGAAACAAATTTATGAAACAGAGGCTTATTTTTATTTAATATATATATATATATATATATATATATATATATATATATATATATCCAGAAATGTAATTTTTACACAGAAGACAAAAACTTTTATTTAAAACTATCTTAGTAATTTGTTACATTTTAATATATTAAGATGTCAAGTCTATTTAAGGATGTTAAATTTTAAACATGAACTTTCCTAAAACAATAAGAGAGGCCACCTAGGCTGTTTTTTTTACAAATGCCATAAATGTAAGTACAACAGCAAGAAAAACCCACTAAATTAATTATTTCACTTATCTAGTATACCACCTCTCGTTTACAGGGTCGCAGGGGGCCTGGAGCTTATTCCAGGTGACTTTGGACACAAGAAGTGGTACACCCTGTCTGAAGTTTGCAAATAAACAGAGAAGAATTGGGAGAAAGTGCTGTGGTCAGATGAGACCAAAATTGAGCTCTTTGGCATCAACCCGGGAAAACTTTGCCGCATTGAGCTCTGGCCATGTATTGTAAAAATCTTAAATGAGAATGTCCTAAAGATGGGCTGTAAATGGATCTTCCAGCATAAAAATGATTTAAAGCATATTGTCAAGGCAACAAAAAAGAGGCTCAATAAGAAGCACATTAAGGTCATGGACTGGACTAACCAGTCTCCAGAATTTAATTCTATATAAAAAAATTTATGGATGGAGCTAAAGCTTCAAGTTGCCAAGTGACAGGCAAGAGACCTCTTGAGATCTGTTAAAAATTGTGGACCAAAATCCCTCCTGAGATGTGTGCAAACCTGGTCACCTACAACTACAAGAAACATCTTACCTCTGTGCTTGCCAATAAGGTCCTCTCCACTGAGTCACATTTTGCCTGAAGATAGAATACTTATTTTACTCATTGAAATGCAACTCAATTCATAACTATTGTATAATGTGCTTTCTGGATTTTTGGTTAATATTCTGTCTCCATCCTTTAAAGAAAAAATGTATGATAAAAAAATTATAGACCCTTCATTTCTTTGTACGTGGGCAAAAATCTACAGAGGATTAATGTAATTATTTTGTATGTAAAAATGAAAGTGCCTGATTCTTTTTAGATTTCCAGAAGCTTACAATAAATTCTTTGCCTTTCTAGCCACTTACAGTGAGTCAGAACACAGACTGTGGATCACCTCCCTGTAGGACAACTCCTTAGTGTTGCTGATGTCACCTACACTACCACCATGGAATCATCTGCATAATTCATGATGATGTTGCAGTTTTGCAGAGGGACACAGTCATGGGTAAGCAAAGAGAATAGCAGTGGACTCAGCACACAACCATGTGGGACACCAGTGTTCAGAATGAGGGTAGAGGACTTGTGATTACTTAACCTAACAGACTGAGGTCTATTGATCATTATTATTATGTGAAGCAGTGGCAATGGCATCCTCCATTTCTTGTGTGTAAAACAGGTGTGTAGGCATTCAGAGTGAAGTAAAATGCTTAGACACTGGTTTGATGGTTTTGTCTTCAGCCCTGAAGACAGTTGGGAGTTGAAGGGTCACCATTTGCAATGTGCTACTTGGGGGCGGGGCTTTGTCTATTTAATATTAGGCAGGTGGTCATAATGTTATGGTTGCTCGGGGTATTTGTGTACGTTTTACCTGAATAAACATCACAGGCATGAAGAAACTTCTTTAAACTTTTATAAGATATATTTAAGGTATAAAATATCGTTATAAGACTTTTTTTTAAATGAAACATTTCAGACTTTTATAAGATATATTTAAGGTATAAAATATCGTTATAAGACTTTTTTTTAAATGAAACATTTCAGAATTATAATGTTAGTGTATAAATATATAAAAATGTTTATTATCACAGTTAGCAGCATAGACAGAAAAAATAAAATTATTAAATTATTTTAGTGCCGTAATGTAACATGTAAAATTAAATAAACTAAATAATCTGTTATACCACGTAAAAAAGTGTATTTGTAGGCAACGGGTTGAGCGAATAAATAAACGCATTCTGTTGTGGAACCCTGCAGCTACGTCATCAAAACGCGCCTCCGTCATCTTTACGCGACTGTCAGCGCGCTCACATGGCATCTAGCTTGTGTTTATACTGAACAGGATTTCTCTACTGACCGAACGACATGCTTTCTTGCACATCGTTTGTTCCAGTTTAATGAAGATCGTGTGTTTTCCGGAGCTGTGAGTCTTCTGCTGATCCAGAAGAATATCTGGACGTGTTGGAGTTACAGAAGAGCTGAGTGTTTGCAATGGCTCTGTTCATGATTAACAGGTACGAGATGATTAAAACTGAATCCCTGACTTGTTTACAGGGTTAATGTAAGTTTGGAGAGAGATTTACCTTGATGCATATCAACATGCAGCTTATACTAGTTTCATATTACATAATTGTTATTTCAGCTGTCTTTCTACTGTATATATTATATTGCTGGGAAATCATATAAAATGTCTATTAATAAACCAAAACATAAACCAAACAACACCAGATCTCACATACTTATCTTGTCATAAATACTTCAAAGGGAGTTCTAGTCAATCTTGGAATTTAGATTGTGCGGAATAACAGAACACAGTTATAAGAGTAAAGATTCACTTTATTTCTCTATATAGTCCCCTGCTACACTAATGGACTTATCCCAGTGTTTCACTAGTGCTCGGACTCCATCAAGGTAGAAAGTTTTCTCAGTACGCCGGAGCCCTGAGCGGACTGCCTGTTAAAACTTATTTAATTGCCCAAACATGTGGAAATGTCTTGGAGAATGGTCAGGACTGTACGAGGGATGTGGTACTGTAATAACTCCCAAATGAGGGAATGGTAAATGATTGTGCTTCACCAGTAAGATAAATATTAATATACAAGGTAATATCAAAAAGTTTTGAGACTAGTTTTGTAATACGCCAGCAGATGGCAGCACAAGGCTCCACGCACAGTTATTGGGCTGCAACGGCCTTCAAAAGTAAGTGTGTCAAAAGACATTATCCTGTGTACATCGGCAGCTGTGCAACTGGTGGTTTTTCGATACCACGTCTGCTATTTCATCATGGACAGCAAGTTAGAACAAAGAACAAATGTGAAATTCTGTGTGAAACTGGGCAACACATGATTTGACATGATTTACAACAATGCTGTAATGATTCGTTAGAGGAGTTTTGAGTGGCACCTGCGCTTCAGCAGTGGGAGAACGTCACCGGAAGATGACGAGAGCTCAGGAAGATCTTTAACAAGCTTAGCCCCCGAAAATGTCGAGACTATTCGGCAGCTTGTGCATGATGATCAACTGAGAACAATTCACAACATTGCTGTTATTCTCTGTGTGTCATATGGATGAGTCCAGGCAATACTTACATGTGGTTTGAAAATGTGTGATTTAAACATGTTTATGATGTCTGCATTATAATGTACAATATCATGTAATATTTTAATTTAATGATTTGCATGAAAATAGAAAGGAGCAATTATAACAAAGTTAACCAGAAGAACTCATATTCTCATATATAAGAGGCATATTCTCCAGCACGCTCAGTAAAACCGAACAGCTGTCTTACTTATAAAATTGCAAACATCTGTATCTAGCGCTACTGATTCTTTCCAAGCAAAAAGTTTTCACACCAAATACAGACTGTGTTCATTTTCCCACTTTTTAGTGACCTATATAGAAGTCTGTAATTCTTCTAAATCCTTTTTATGACCGGGTCCAGTAAGATTTGGTGTTGCCTGGTCATTATTTTCTATATTACACATTAAATCATTTAGAATGTCCCTTCCAGTGCTCTTATGTATCGCTTTCTTTCTATGTCATAAAACTTAAATCATGTGATCACCCTGATAGGTAAATAAAGAATGAGTTTTCA
The DNA here is from genome assembly GCF_024256425.1 of Clarias gariepinus. Classification (NCBI taxonomy): domain Eukaryota; kingdom Metazoa; phylum Chordata; class Actinopteri; order Siluriformes; family Clariidae; genus Clarias; species Clarias gariepinus. The sequence continues at coordinate 29,455,684 of NC_071108.1, read as the reverse complement.
TGACACTTTTGGCACTTAAGCATCTACCCTAATCCATCTGTTCTCCTGCAGATATCTTGGGGAGGAGGAAGAGGAAAGTAAGTCAAATGGAGAGTCTAGGTCCAAAGCTTTGCTCAGCAAGCTCCAGGAACGTGCCAAGACGAGAGAACAACAGAGTCTTGCAAATAAGAAGCGGTCAGACGTCCAGGATACGAAGACAGGTGAAGAGGATGGTGTAGGAAAGACGAAAAGAAAACATGAGAAGCAAGAAAACGAAAAAAAGCAACTGAAGAAAAAGAAGAAGGAAAGCAATAGCGAGCAGGACGACGTTGATGAAACGCCTGTGGAAGCCACGGATCTGGGTACGAGTGAGCAGTCGAGAAAGAAAAAGAAGAAAAAAGACAAACAGGGGAGTGGAAATCAAGAGGAGAAGCAACACACAGGTAGCTGTTCATATGCTTGCATAACTAATTTTGTAGGTAATTATTATTTATTTCTGAAATTATCCGGATGTCATAGAGCAGGGAAAACACAAATATACTGTTTGTGCATCTAATAGACGTGTATATCTAACAGATGTGGTTTGTGAAGGAGTAGACGAGCCTGAAAGCCAAAAATCTGCGAGTGAGCCGTCAAACACCAGCTCCAGCTTTCAGATCCTCGGTGGATTTGAGAACAAGCCGGTTCAAAAGGTGTCCTCTTGAAAACATTTTTGTGACACATATTTCTAAAACCAGTGTACAGTCAAAGAGCAGCCTATAGCGTGAAATCTGTTCACGATACTGCCTTCTAGGTCCAGCGGGTGCTGCCTAAGTGGCTGGCTGAGCCGGACATGATCGAGAGAGACATTAAGAGCAACCTGATCCCTCTTTGTGATGTGCCTGGAATTTGTCCTTCGCTACAGAAGAAACTGGAGGCAAATGGGATCCAGACCTTCTTCCCAGGTCAGCGAGACAGATTCATCCCAGAGATGATGTCTGACATTTTTTTTTTTGTATTTTCTTATAAGTCTTTTGCTTCAATCATAAACAGTTCAAGCCGAGGTGATCCCCGCTGTCCTGGAGAGTGTGAATTCGGGGCTTCTGATTGGTCGAGGAGGTTACAGGCCCAGAGACATCTGTGTGTCTGCGCCTACAGGAAGCGGAAAGACGCTGGCGTTTGTTATACCTGTCATACAGGTGTGGCCTTGTGTATTGGTCATAGTGTATGTTGTATTTTACAGTCAAAGTATGTACAGATGTTCATTGGCTCCCTGTCACTCAGAGCTTTCACGAGTTTACCTTTAAGAAGCTTTTATACGTTTTTTAAACTGTTCATGGGCCTTTTAATAATCATTTTATTTTAAAGATACCGTAGAAAAATCTTGATTCGCAGTAATTGCATTTGATTGATTTTTATTTTTTATTATTATAGTTATATTTTATGACTTATTATTATTATTATTATTATTAATAACTGTCCTCTAAATAAGTTAGTTAGCGTCAAAGTTGAAATGGTGCTGCTAAAGTATGTTCGGGAAACAGATTAGTATTAGCATATTAGTAACAACATCATTGAATACCACAAAATCATTAAATAGCATAAAGGCTTTTAGCAGGAGTATATGAGGGACGTTCAAGTCAAACTGGGACTTATTATATGTACAGTGATTAAATATTTAAACATCGTGAACATTTTTCAAGCAGGTCGTTCCTGTGAACATTCACATAATGGAATGCCTGATCCTTCGATGGATATCGATGGATAACTCACCAACTTGTAGAAGGAGATGCATCTGTGTCTGTGGGAACTGTACACACGATCATTAACAGCACAACTTGCACATTACAGAAACTTGGCTGGATGTGGCACTAGCGCTTGGATGTCCCCGACTTACAAATGTTCTTAGTGAACATTTGTAGATGCAAACAAATCATGGAAGTAGCTCTGTGTAAAGACCGTGTAATTACTGTATATATATTTTATAGATTTTTAGTGTGTAAGTGAATATATAAAATGTTCAAAGTACTATATATTGTATGTGTGCGCGTGTGGGGGGTGCGAGAGAAATGAGGAAGCCAAAAAAAAAGGCTGTCCTGATGGTGAATAATCCTACGAGACAGAAAGTTCATAGTCTAATATAGTTCTGAGAAAAAATGGCATCCGTTCAAGTGCCCAGTAAACACCATGTAGGGCTGTCCTCCCACTGACATCCTCTCGGGGCTGCCTTTAAATGAGGTCAGCTGACCTTGCTGCATCACCAGGATTCCCCTCGCAATCAACTTGTGCACAATAAAAAGAGGTATAATGCGGAATCAAAACGCCAAACCTGCGGGTTTAAAAAATAAATAAAAAAGTTTTACTTTATATACAGTATTTGTGTTAAAGGTGTATAAGACTCTTTTTGTCGGACTTATGAACGAATCTGACTTACGTACGTGCTCCCAGATCGGGACAGTGTTTGTAAATCGGGGACAAGTTTTTACACTTGTTATTCTGCGCAATAAAAAAAAGTCCAGTTTTGACTTGAACGCCCCACGTACATATAAAAATAAACGGATATTATTAGAAGTGGATGGAACACAGTGGATGAAAGTTCAATATTACATCTTATTCTCTTTCAGTGAAGGTAACAAAAGCATATTAAAGTAGGTATTAAAAGTCCCCTATTTTTATTATACATCATTTGATTTACGCACCTTCTCATTTATCAAAATGTAGTAGTTTGTTTTCTTATCATGTCCTCAAATAGCATGTAGCAGAGGAGCTTAGTTTCCACTGTGCAGGTCAGATCATGCTAAATGCCACCTTACTGATCCCGTTGTTACAGGCGCTGATGACGCGAGTGGTGTGTGAAGTCCGTGCTCTGGCGGTGTTGCCCACCAAAGAGCTGGCGCAGCAGGTTTGATTCATTACTTCGTTACTTACTTTTATTTCTTGGTCCCTCTCTTGCCAGTACAACTGTGTTTTTGTCTGTAATGATGATGGGTCTTCTCTTCTCTGCAGGTGTATAAAGTTTTCTGCACTTATGCTGAAGGAACGGGACTGAAAGTTGTAATGGCTGCCGGGCAGAAACCTTTCGCTGTAGAGCAGTCCACTCTTTTAGAAGTCAGGTAAATACAGAATAACATAGTCTTTCATTAACTGAAATGTTTTGTAAATTTATACGAGTTGAAATATTGTACGAGCGTAGGTCAAAAATGATCTGCACTCCGGTTATATTAAAACTTCTGATTGTTGCACTGTCTTGTCAGCGCTTTCCGTTCAAGGCTACCGTCTCCTCCCCAGTCAGGCCGTGCAGGTGTGAACGCAATCCATCAGTTCACTTATAGCTGCAGTACAAGCAAAAATGGATGCCACACTTGAAATTCATGAAAGAAGAAAAGCATGCATTGATTTGATTTGATTTGTTTTTTGTGGTCTCAGGGTGTACCTGGTGTCGTTATTTATTTTTGACTTTTTGTGGAGTATGGGGTTAGTGTTTTATCATGAATAAGTGTGTAGGAATGAATAAAAAAAAAAATTCAAGGAAGGTTGCAAAATTGTTAGCCATCAATAAGGACCCGGACGCTGTCCACGTCCAAGGCTGATGCAGAAGTCTGCACACTGCTCTGTCGACTCCCTGACAAAACATTTTATTTGTCTTGAGATTTAAAAGAATCCTATCTCTAGTCCTGATCTCGCTCCATCTGACTTTCACCAGTTTTGTACCCTGAAAGCAGCCCTACGAGGACAGAGATTTACCTCTAATAAAGAAGTTAGGACAGTGGTGCATTTATGGCTCACGGCTCAGCCTAAAACATTTTTAACAGGGAAATACAAAAGTGATGGACAAAGTGTATAAAAAGGAAAGAGATAATGTCCGAAAAAAGATTAATTAAAATGAATTCTAAAAATAAAAACAAAACCTTTTTTCTTTTTTTTAATATCAGTAGTAGCAACAGTAATAGCAACATACAGTAATTCCATAGTTTCTACTTCAGGTCCCAAATCCAATTGTGTTTAAAAGCCAGAGTGCAGATAATTTTTGACTCACCCTCGTAAAATGGCGATGGATGAACACTGCAGGGTGGAGCTAATTTCAGGGCCAGAAAAAAATTATATTTAAAACCAAAGAACTAATATTCATATTACAAATCACAGATTGTATAGAGTATGTGTGAACAGTAAGTCTGGTTTGTCAGTTATTATAAGTCTATGAACACGTCATTTTTCTGGGCCAGAAAAATATTTTACAATTAGTCATTTGGTAGACGCCCATTTTCAGAGCAACTTACATTTTTATCTCATTATACATCTGAGCAGTTGAGGGTTGAGGACCTTGCTTAAGGACCCAACAGTGGCGACTTGATGGTCATGAGGTTTGAACTTGGAACCTTTCGAACCGTAGTCCAATGCCTTAACCACTGAGAGACCCCTGACCTTAGGGACATCAGATGCTTTCAGGTTTATCCTGGGTTACACAATGATGCAATGTTGTTTGTTTATTCAGGAGGGGTGTCAGTCGGAGTTTGTCAGATATCGTCATAGCAACACCAGGTCGCCTGGTGGATCACATCAACAAAACCGAAGGATTCAGTCTTGAGCATCTTCGTTTTCTGGTGAGGATCACTCGACGAGCATGGTACTCGCATCTATTTTGTTTTTTACATTCACAGAATGTGACGTGATTTTTAAAAAAATTCTTTTTAAGATCATAGACGAGGCCGACCGAATGATCGACAGTATGCAGCAGGCTTGGCTCAATCAGGTGACCAAGGCTGTCTATAAAAATGGCTCAGGAGCATCCATTTTTACGAGGACGGAGCCTGGGCCGATTACAGTGGCGAGGTATGAGACCTCTGTTTATTCTACTTCATTTCCCCGTGATGACGTTGTAGAATATTAATAAGAAGTCGTCTGTGGTGGTGTGTCTCAGTCTGTCTCCGCCGCAGATGCCGCTGCAGAAGCTGCTTTTCTCGGCCACTCTGACGCAAAACCCAGAGAAACTGCAGCAGATGGGCCTCCACCAGCCTCGTCTCTTCAGCTCCACACACACCTCAACAACAAGTGAAGAGAAATTCAACTTCCCTCAGGGCCTGACTGTGCGTATCAACCGAACACCTGCTCCTCACACACACGCCCACACATACACACACACACACACACACGATGCTCCTGTGTTTACCTGCGGCTCTGGTTTCTGCAGGAGTACTACGTCTGCTGCACGCTGAGCAAGAAGCCGCTTCTTATTCTGCACTTCCTGCTGCGCTTGAAGTTCAATCCTGTTCTGTGCTTCACGAACTCCAGAGAAGCAGCACACAGGTAGCGGCACTCACCGATCGATGTAAAGCAGTATGTTTGCAAAAAAAAAAAAAAACAGTGGTTAGCACTGTCGCCTTGCATAATCTGTGTGCATGAAGTTTGCATGTTCTCTCCATGCTTGGTGGGTTTCCTCCGGGTTCTCCAGTTTCCCCCACAGTCCAAAGACATGCAGATTAGTCTAATTGGCGTTCCCAAATTGCCCGTAGTGTGTAAATTAGCGCGGGTGTGTCCAGCGATCGATTGGCACCTCGTCCAGGGTGTACCTCCAAGTCTCCTGGAAAAGGCTCCATCGCCCCGCGATCGTGTATACAGGTATAGGCAATGAGTGAGTGAGAGCTTGATGACAAGGCTAATGTAGCTCCTAAGCTCTTAAGACATTTCTACAAATCTTTTTCATATTTAAGTATATTATATTTATACTTTACTTTATATTATATTATAAAATATATTTAAAGATTTATTAGTTTAAGCTTAAAGCAGAGCTATAACAAAGTCCCTCTGTCTATTAATCCTTTCTTTTTATCACATCCTGTCCTTTGTCAATCTCTCTTTTATCCTTACGGTCTCCCTCTGTCAATTTGTCCGCTTCTTACCCCCTGTCTCATTCTGTGTCTTCCACACTTTGCTCTCGCTCTCTCTCTCTCTTTCTCAGGCTCCTTTTACTGGTGAAGCTTTACGGTGGTGTCGACGTTGCGGAATTCTCCTCCAGACTCAATCCTAGCGAGAGACAGAAGACACTCAAGAATTTTGAACAGGGGAAAATTCAGCTGTACGTTTTTAATTTCCACATCCGTTTCTAACTTTTAACCAGATTCATGCATATAAAGTAACTTATCAGGGTTTTTTTTTTTTTTTTTGTCTCCCGCAGGTTGATCAGCACCGACGCTGCGGCCAGAGGAATCGATATTAAAGGAGTTAAATGCGTAATTAATTACGATGCTCCTCAGTACATCAGGACGTACATCCACAGGCACGTTTCCATCTTTATCGGACAAGTTCTATCTACATAGGAAATGCCAAAAGCAAAGTCGTTGTTTGACTGATGCCTCTGTGTTTCAGGGTGGGGAGAACGGCAAGAGCTGGGAAAGCCGGTGTGGCCTTCACCTTTGTCTTAGGAGTGCAGGTAAGGGTTGGGCCACCCTTAAAGTCGGTTCTCCTTTGGTTTAGGTTATAAAAAGGCTGGAAGGTGATTAGAAAAATCTTTCACGTATTTAGGAGGAAAAATTTGTGAAGATGGTCCAGGAGGCAGGCAGTCCGGGTCTACAGAAGCAGACCGTTAATCCGGAAAGCCTCAGCGGCATGGAGAGCCGATATGAAGACGTTTTGATCGAGCTGGGTAGAGTTATAAAGGTGAAAGCTTTTATCACTAATGATACATAAAATCCAAACTTGGAAAAATTTTGATGATTTTCCATAATAATTCATACCATTTTGCCATTAGGTAGTAATAATTAAAATAATTGTTTTTTTCTTCTTTTTTTTAAAGGCGGAAAAGGCCCAGAAACATTTCTGAGTAGATGGCTGCAAGAGTCCATAAACGTCCATGAACTATTTGTCTCTCATTGTACCCTTGTTCCTGTACAGAATTTAAAAAATTTTTAATAAAAAAAAAGGTTTAACACTGAAAAAAGGTTTAACATTGATGTCTTTTTCTTCTGTAAATGAACACAGTATTATTCACACTTAATGTCCAAATCAGTGCTTTACAGTAAATTCCTAAAAGCTGCAAATCAGTGTAGGTGTAGTGGTTAGCCCGGTCACCTTTCCTGCCTTGGTCTGTGTGCATGGATGTTCTATCCGTGCTTGGTGGGTTCAACGCTTTTTTCCTCCCACAGTCCAAAGACAGCAGATTAGGCTAACGTGTTCTTAAATTGCCTCTAGTTTGTGTGTGTGTGTGTGTGTGTGTGTGGCTGCGCTCTGCTGTGGCAAAGTCTCCTGAAATAGGCTGTGACGCTATACACAGGATAAGCAGTATAGAAGATGAATGAAGTTGAATTTGTGTCTTAAGCCTAGGAAGCTCAACAACCAGAACAATGTACAGTTTATAAGCGACGCATAAAATATTTAATACATTTTCCATAAATGTTGTTGGACTTTTGGCTGTTCCCATCAAGCGGTCGCCACAGCAGACCATCCAATCCGGACACAACTTTAGCACAAGTTTTACACCAGAGTTTTAAAACTCCATTTTATCCAGACTTTGTACTAGCACTGGATTCAGTGGCTCGGGTTTGGGACTGGCACTGCATTACACTGTATATACATATATGCAGATATACATGTATACAGTACATGTATATACAATGTTGCGCAGTTATATTGTACATTACTATATTACTATTTACAGTATAGTATAACTCTATTACCAAATGCATCTTCTGTTTGTATAACACATTGTATTTATTTTATTGTAAATAGGCCACTTTTGCACTTCTGGTTAGATGCTTTTGAATTCCATGGGTCTGTACATGTACTGTACTCTGCACCATGACAAAGCTGAATCTAATCTAATATAAGTAAATGGGTGGGAATTGAACCCGGGCCTTCTGCATGGCAGGCAAGAACCCTATCACTAAGCAACCAATGCCCACATTTACCACAGATATTAAGCTATAAAATGGAATCGGTCCCTTTTTCTAGCATACACACAATCTGATCTTGCTCTGATTAAGTTCTTTTTAAACCCATCAGACAGATTATTTTAGTGCGCATGCGCCACCTTATTTATGAGCCGACTCTTCGAATCACTTTGATTAAATCATGCAAATTAGGAAAACCTACAGTTTCTATACTAATAATAAGCTAATTATACCTAAGGTGTTTGTACTCCTTCAAGAAAACATATCTCCGTTTAAATTAGGCTTCGTTTACAAAAAATAACCTTTACGTCCGTGTCGGTTCTTAAGGTTCACCTAAATCGATTCAAAGTGTCGACTCTCCGGCAAAACGACACATTAGTGTTGCGAGTCAGTCGGTTGCTTGTTGTGACGGATGTGAACCTTTGTTCAGCGAAAGCGGGTTATCGACATGCCTGAATGCGTTGACCTTAGCTAGGTGACCTGTTTACACATCTTTATCTGGGTAAGGATTATGTTTTTAATTGCATCCCTGTAAAATAAATAAATATATATATAAGATGAGTGAGCTAATGTGGCTGTTTAGTTGGCGAGCTAACTTGCTAGTATGTGCTCGTGCGCTTTTATTTTCGCCTTATAGAATATTTTACTTGCTTCCTGCTGATTTGTATAGCTAATTGTTAAACACTCCTTTGTTATCTTCCTAGTTTACATATTTACACAAAGATAAGGTTTGACCCACCACCACTGTTAGTTGTTTGTGTTAGTTCACCAAACTTGCGCCCCCTTTGGCTTAGCATTGGATAACATTTCCAACTCAACAGCATCTCGAGGATTGTAATTGGCTCATTGGTTTGGTCCAACCAATCAGCGCGCAGGAGGCGGGATATGCCGTTGCTGTAGGATGAGGATGAGAATGCTGATGACGTGTTGCTTCCTGGTTGTAGGTAACACGTTGCCTAGGTTTTCTCATGTCGCAGGGATTTTAATCAGTGAAATTAGAGATTTTAGGAAAAAGGTTCAGTCCTGGATGAGTATGTTCTTTTTTTTTTTTTGGTTGCCCTTTCATTCACAATGCTGTTGTGTTGGTCCTTTTTTATTTTTTTGACTGTTTCACTGTTATTGTACTGTTTCTTGAACTGCTTTAGATCTTTTTATATGACCAGAGCTGAGCTGGCATGATCCCTAGACCAAACTATTGATTTGTGCAGTTTTATAAGTAAAACAGCCTTTAGGTTTTAATGAGCGTTCTGGTAATAACAGTTGCTCCTTTCTGTTTTCTTGCAAAACCCAGCAGATTACATTGGGTTTTTTGTTTTCAAATGATTATCTATAATTAGTTGGATAATTTCATGTTAAATCAAGGTTTGGTTGATGCTTTTATCACTTTCAAACAGGCCAGCCTGTGAATAAATGCTCTGTAGAAATTTATAATAGAATAGATTTGAGCAACAATGTATTTTGTAAGGAAGATCTTAAACATTGTATACTTTAAAAAAAATGTATTCTGGGATACAAAAAAACAAACCCTCAAACTGCTGCGCACACACACACACACACACACACACCCTATTTCATCTCATACTTTCAATCATATATCTCATCACACCATATCTTTATCCATATAAAACGCTATGTTCAGGGGAAATAGTTTTGAGTTTGTAGGAATTGTTAAAAGGTTAAATAAAAAAAAAATGCTCTATGATTTCACTCAGCAAGTTATTAGCCAATTTTTGGCATGAGTTTTAGTGTGTCTCTTTTTTTTTTTTTTTTTTTTTTTTTTTAAACTCCCTCAATGTGGTGTCACTCAATAGGATGTCACTCATATTGAGCTTGTTGAGGTTACAATTATGACCTAATATATTATGTAACTATATAATTATGCTGTATATGAATAATGAAGTTATTAGCCACTTTTTGTCATAAGTTTAAAGCCTCGCCATGCCTGAACCATTTGAGATATCAAAAATCCCTTTACAATTTTGCATCCGCAGTGTCTTGACATCATATGAGCCTGGAGTATATCTAAATCCATTGTGTTTGTCTTGCAAGTCAAAATAAATGACTTTGTCAGGTAGAGCCCATAACGTGTACAGTGAAAATTGTTCAGCTCAATAATATCTAGAAGTGATTGAGTTTCACTTGCATACATGCAAGTGTGTATGAGCTATGCAGCAAAATTTCCTGTAAAGGCCCTGTGATTATATCATATCGTCTTATTACTTAGTTTATTTCCTGCCCCAGAGGCGACACTTTCATGTTACATGAAAAGAGTGATTAATTTAACAAGACCACTGTGATGTAGGTGTTTGTGGGCCACACACAAGTAATTTCGCATACTGTGTGAAAACATCCAGTGATGTTTAACTTGATGCAAAAAAGAGCGAGACAAGGTGCTACTAAAAGTGTCAGTAAAGCTGCGCTGCTTCTCATAAAAAAAGCAGGTGTTGTAGAAACAACATTAAAAATAACCTAATTTAAACACTATAGATTGTACAGACAGATTGATTAAAAAAATATTATTCATGGATTATTTTCTATTTCTATTCTGATGTATTTCAGGTTTGATGGCTACAGTCAGTTTGTGCACCTGCAGTATGATTTGTGAACCTAATAGATTTAAATGTCAGTCACCAAGATGAGCACGCGTGATTAAACTGAAGTGCTTGCATAAAACATATCCTCTTTTTAGCTCGTTAATAACCATTTGTTTAATATAAATCCTGACCTCTTAGACCTTATTTAAATCCAGATGGTGAGTCATTGAATAAGAATAGCATGCAGGATATCAGGCTAATCTGGGAAAACAGGCCAAACAGCTCTGAAGGGAAGAAAGAAAAAAAATGCAAATCAGTGAAACTCCACCCAGATGTCTGATTTAGCACCTTGTGAAAATTTGCAACAGTAGAAGACTGTGTGAAGATGTGAGACACCTTTTCTCGATGTGTTTGCAGTGACCGCTGTCGGGATTTCGTGGATATAAAGGATGATGGGAGCACTAGTGAACATCCGGAGAGGAGGTCGCACACCGTCTTTGCTTGTGGTCGCCCTTGTCTCCTGCGTTCTCCTGTTTGGCTTCAACTACTGGGTGTCCAGCTCGAGAAATGTGGAGCTGCAGGTTTGTCTTGTCTGTTTGAGTGTGAAGGATTTTGGCTGAATAATGTTACGGCACAGTTCTTATCAGTATTATTGTACAGATATACTGTAGATATGTTCTATGTAAATGTAATTTAATAGCTTAAGGGGATTTATATTGATATAGTCTACATACAGGTCTATATACACACATAGGCTATGCTATTGTACTATTTGTGCCTCAAAATATGGCTATGAAATGTAGCATTCCTGTTTTCTTTTTTAAACAAAATCTGTCCGAATGTAATTTTACAATTCTACACACAATTCTAGTTTTGTGTAGCTAGCCAGTGGGGGTGTTATATAAACTGTCAATCTGCTACGTTGAAAGAATTTAGACCATTAATCAGCACTGACCGAGATTTCTGGGGAAAGGTTCAGAGCGTTGGTAGTAAATATGACCAGAGCTGAGCCGGCACTGGAACTGATACACAAGGTGAACTTGGGGGTTGAGGAAAACTCTTTGCTTGAAATCAGTAGTGTTAGATACAGATTTCAAGATTCAAGAGATTTTATTTGCCATTTTACATTACACTATGGATTTTTCTCTGAGTCAGTGATAAAAAAAAGAAAGATAAGAAAAGTAGAATTAATATATAATACAGGAAATAAATAGTAGAAGGATTTAAGCTGTCATACCATTACATTTAATATTACATTGTATTACACCTATTACAGTATCTAGTAGTGTAATGTTCTTTGGTATATTTAAAACATGATCCCTAGACCGAACTATTGATTTGTGCAGTTTTATAAGTAAAACAGCTTTTAGGTTTTACTGAGCGTTATTTGTCACAGTTGCTCTTTTCTGTTTTCATGCAAAACCCAGCAGACTACATTGGGTTTTTTGTTTCAGTCTGAAAACTAGTTTGTCCTTTAATATGTTGCTCACTTAACAGGCGTGCAAATATTCTTTTGTAATTTAGTTATTTTATTTATTTGTAAGTTATCTTTATGGTACAATAATCTCCTTTAAACAGTTGATATTGAGATGTATCTGCTATGTATGATCTGTAAATCCTTCATAACGGCTCTCATCCGAGGTGCTGGTTGTTAATTGGTGATGTCTAAGGTAAATGGTAACTCTAAATAAACTTCTCCTCTACAGCAGAGGTATCTTTTGGTCTTGTTTTCCTGGGATGGTCTTGATGAGAGACAGTTTCATCATGGTGCTTGATGGGTTTTGCAAGAACTGCTAACCTTCATGTCTTAAAATAACAACTGACGCTTGACTGATTGCTTCCACTGTATATGTCTAGATCACATGGCAGTTTGATAAGTTGGCTGCCTCCATGTGTCTCAGAGGAAGCAACAGTTGGTGGTGGTTGTTGTGTGAATGTGACAGAAAAGAGCTGATTGGTGGTTAAAATTTGCAAGGGAGCAAAAAACACTTTCTTTTACTCTAGTGGTTCTCATTCATCATGTATTATTTTCGACTTTGCCATGAAAAGCTCATACCAAGTATAGCCCCTTATTATTTTAATTCTTACAGGTTTTCTAAAGCTAGAGGGTTATATTTCAGAGCAGTCACAGCATTTGTTTCATTAAACAATGCCATTTGCTTCATCAAACACCCATACGCAGAAACTATAAACCATACAGAGGAATGAGGAAGTGTCAGTGTTGTGTTAAGACTTTTACAAAATAAACGGAGAAAAAAAGTGAGCTTTTGGGGCAGAGGTGGCTCAGTGTGTTAAGGCTCTGAGTTACAGATCGGAAGGTCAGCGGTTCGAGCCCTAGGTCCGTCAGGTTGCCGCTGTGGGCCCTTGAGCAAGGCCCTTAACCCTGTCTGCTCCAGGGGCGCTGTACAAATGGCTGACCCTGCGCTCTAACCCCTGCCTACCAACAAGAAGCTGGTATATGCAAAGGAATTGGGCATTTCACTGCATATCGTACTGTGTATGACTGTGTATGTGACAAATAAAATTTTAATTTGATTTGATTTTGATTTGAGTTTGGTAACAGCACCATGTGTGTGTGTGGTTCGGTGGTTTATACATTCATACAGGATATAAGACAAAGGTGCTGCCTTGAAAGCTGCATGCAAATGATAGGTGTTTATGCTAATGCTGTCTACACACAATCTGTAATTGTAAGAGTAAACATCAGCCTTTCAGTGATTAAATCGTCATAATCCTGGAAGTTATTTAAAAAAAAATTTATATATTAGTCATCATCCCTGCAAATAACGTGGAAATAAGTTTTAGATCAGACTTGTGTTTGCATTTAGACTAAGCTCCTGGAGCTGGAGGGAGTCGTGCGGCGGGCGGCAGCCGACAAGACACGGGAGCAGATGGGCCGGAACGAGGCGGAGGAGCAAATACGCAGGCAAACGGAACAGCTGACTCTCTTGGAGGCAGCTCACCAGAGACGGCAACAAAGCGCCCAGAGCATATGGAAACAAGAGAAGGTAGGGATGTACGCGTATTTGCATATTATTGCACACAATATAATAATGCGGAATTGTTTCTCTAATAACAAGTCACACACTCGCTGTGGTATAATATTAATAAAACCCTCCAGGATGGCCTCCGAGTGGCGCAGTGGTAATCGCTGGTTCGATCCCCGGGTGATGCTGTTACCTCTCACAGCCGGAGGTCTAGAGAGAGCTGATTGGCCGAGCTCTCTCAGAGGGGAGGGATAAGAGGTACTTTGTGCTCACGACTCTACAGCCAATCAGGGGCGTCTGTGAACTCGCGCACGCGGAAGGAGCGGCTAGTGCTTTCCTCTGAGTGTGTTACTTCGCCTCTAACGGTGCGTGAGCAAGCAGTTCGAAAAGATGCGGTTGGCTGGCGTCACGCGGTTCGGAGGAAACACGTGATGGTCTTCGGCCCTCTTGGCTGAGTGGTAGTAGTGATCTTAATCTGGGAGCCCCCTAGCGACGGGGAGGAATTGGACACGACTAAATTAGGAAGAAAATCTGGAAAGAAAAAAAAAAAACCTTCAGGATGTGACGGTATAGGGAAACCAGTTCACCTCAGGGCTGTAGGTGTCATCAGGATTTTGCATTTTGGTTTATCTCGTATAACATCCATTATGTTGTTGTAGGAGAGTCTACTGTTGAACATCTCTTCCACTGCGAAAACTGTTCAGGAAATGAAAAGTGAGTGTGAGCAATTGGCACTTTGCCTTTCTCTGTGGTGAAAGTCCTGTGGTATCGCGTTCCCTTTTCCCAACAAACCACTCCCTTCTACTCCCTCTCTAGACCAGATGCAGAGTCTGCGCGAGAACCTGAGTAAGGTGCAGAAAGAGCTGCAGTTGTGCAAGAACAGCATGAACACACTGAATAAGAAACTCACCTATGACATGTGAGTGTGCCACTGCGCTGCGTAGTTTCTTTTAATGTAAAATGTCATGATGGTCATTATCATCACCGTGTGTGTAGGACTCAGTGTAACACGCAGATACTCGCCCAGAAGGAGGAGTGCAACGAGAAGGTCGCAGCAGCCAAACTGGAGGTACAGAAGAAGTACGAAAAGCAAACTTCAGCCGAAGCAGATGTTGTTCAGGTAAACTGGGTCACGTTTTTTGGGCTGTATTTTGTGTGTGGCGCTTATGGACAGTATAAAGTAAAATAAATAAAAGTGTGCTGTAATTTTGTCCATTTATCACAAATGCCGCTGCTGTAAACTCCCATCAGTCCACACTTTATTTCAAAAAGGAAAAGATCAAGCATATCCAGGGAGAAGTTTTTTTTAATTAATTAATTTTTTTATTATTCATCGTGGTGGGGATTAATCATCCACTTTTATCCCTCAAGGAGTTTTCCAGCATGAACGTGCGCCTTGATTCTCTCCTGTCTGTCTCGTCTGTAGCCTGCCGCCGAAGCGACTGTCTCTAAACCTGTGTCGGAAGCGCTCAATGGAAACGACTCAACGAAAAACACTGGAGAACATGAGCAGACCCAACCAGATTCAGAATCAAAGCCCAAAACTGCTGACCCTCTAGAAACCAACGAGATACCGCAAGATAAAGGTATGCAGCATTAGCGACGTAACACATCACAAGTACAATAAGCTTTTGGCCTGGTGCCCTGTGTTAGGACAAAAGAACAATTCATTAGCATGTAAGTCATAGGGAGACCCGGAGACAGACAGACGATATGAAACACAATAGCGTTTTCCGTTTAGACAAACGTGTTCCAGCGAACACAAACTGTGTGTATGTTCATTTGGACACGGACTGTAGGAAGTGTTATCATATATGAAATCAGAAAGCACAGTGAGGGTGTTGTTTATGGGCATAGGGAGAGGTTGCATTATATTACCAAAACGTACAATAATCACAATGTGTAATTTTTCTGCTTTAATTCAAGGGGTTTAACATAAATATTGCATAAATTGTTTAGGATTTACAGTCCCTCCATTTTCATATTCTTTAAAGTAATTTGACAAACTGACATAATAATACATATTAGAGTTAATTTTCAAGACTTGTATGCACTCCACCACTCTGATATCAGCAAGTTTCCTCCCTTGAGCTACTTTTCCAAGGCTTTATTCCAACGTTCTTCCAGGTTCCTGCATGTCTTTGGGTCTTCCTACCTTCAGGTTTGTCTTCAGTAGGTCGAAAGCATTTCATTTCTTTGCCTTAAGAAACTTTCGGGTTGCTTTCTGGGTATGTATTGGATCTGTACTTTGAGGCATCGTTCATCGGTTTCGCAGCACTTGACTGAATGTCAAGCTCTTACAGTTTAGACTTCATCCTGCTACTTTTATCAGCGGTCACATCATCAGGAATCACCAGTGACCCAGGTGTATTGGGAGCTGTACACACTCATGCCGTAATGCCATGCCTCTGCTGTGTTGGATGAAGATTCGGTGTGCTCTGGGTCATGAGTCCTTCCTTTCCTTTTTCATACTCTTCTCCTCCCATCCCTCTTGTGCAAATTAATCGTGTATCAGAAGTGAACTGGATTTGTCAGTCCAGGATTCTGGCCTTTGTGCTCTTGAATGTTACCAGTGAGGTGGCATTCTGGGGTCTCTGTTATTACAATCATAAACGAAGATATTTCTTCTGATTGTACACTTCACAAACGACTACGTCTTCCTACTTGACATTTTCTTTGATGTGGTGACGGGCTTTTCTTCAACAAGGAAAAATTCTGCGATTTTCGACCTTAGTTTGTCTTCCAGGTCTTCAAGTTCTTTTTAGGAATGTACGAAATTGCAGACTTGGCCACTCTTAAAGTTATATCTCTCTGACAGGGTTGTTTGTTTGTTTTTGTTTGTTTATTTTTCAGCCTAATGATGGGCTCCTTCACTTGCATCTTCATTCTGCATGTTGACAGATGCAATTCATGACCAGCCACCAAATGCAAATCCAACACTTGGAAATCAACAGCAGACCTTTTATCCTCTTAACTTATCATGATATAACTAGGCCACACCTGGCCATCAAGCTGCTTAACAGTCAGTTGTTTAAAATTTTTTATGTATATATATTTTTTTTTTACTATGAAAATTGACGGGTGAAACAAAATGGCTGTCGGAATGGAATATTTTTGTTAAGCCTTTTGAAATAAAGCTTTACATTTCAGTCACATCTTGATTGCTTCATTTTAAATCCACTGTCGTGGTGTACAGAAAAAATAATAAAAAATAAAAATTGTGTCACCGTTCAAACACTCATGGAGAAGATTGTGTGTGCCCTGAAAGGGACAAGGCAGTAAGACTCTGAGCATTTGAAGAAGTGTACATCGTCGCATGCTGTAAAACCTCCATTTGCATTCTGTCTTCTCGTTAAGCTGTTCCGGCAACAAAGGAATTATTAAAGCCGGAGTTGCTGACCACCTCATTACTGCAAAGTCAGAACAGCACCCTGAAAAGCCTGACCAAAGCCATGGAAGGAGTGATGGACGTTAAAGAAGGTGACTTGAAGAATGCAGGTAAGAATGCCTGAAACCGTAAACTCTAACCCTGTTCCATCTCTCTCTCTCTCTCTCTCTCTCTCTCTCTCTCATACAAATCTATATGTGTGTGTGTGTGTGTGTGTGTGTATATATATATATATATATATATATATACACACACACACATACATATGTATATGCTCTTTTTCTGTGCAGATGCTCTGTTAGACGCTGCAGCAGTCACTAAAGGGAAGGAAGAAGATGCCATAGAGTATGACAATGACGGCGAGATTGAGAAACGTTTATCTAAACTAAAAGGTGCAAATCTCTATTATTGAATATAGAAATGTGGAAAATATAGAATAGGAAATATTCCAAGAAATTTTCAGCCAGTATAGTTAGAAATACCTTAACAATAAAAGTTAATATTGATTCATGGTTTATGAGGTAAAATACTGAAATAGCAGGAAATAAGTTGGAGTGTTAACGCCTTGATATTATTCTTGCACAGTCGTTTGCATGATGGTAAACAATTATTCATTTATCGTTGATTAATAAATTACATTTTTGTTGTTAATTAAAAACAGACGCCAGATGTTGAGTGAAGGCTTGGCACAACTTGGTTGGATAAACGTGTTTCACATGCAACAGCCAGAATAAATCTGCAGGGTGTATACAAGCTTGTAAGCTTACAATGTTGTTTCCGTCTTGTTACTCTTTAGTCAGACACAGGGTGTGGCAGGAAACGTTTCGTCCTGAAATGCTTCACCACTCTAGGCAAGATGTAGGTGTAAATACACAGGTTTTGATTTATGATTTACATATAAACCCTCAAGACAGGGCCAGAAAATGACCAGAATATGAGTGAAAGAAAATAGAAATAACAGGTAATACTTTAGGCAAGTTGCATCATGGCTGTTGTAACCCATACAATCCTGTACACAAAAACAATCTGAAGTTGTTTCAAACCAGCGTAATTTTGGCTCAAGTCCACCCAGCCAGATCAGGAGTAATCTAGTTTGCTGTCTAGTCTTGATCGTGCTTATGTTTGTTTGTTTCTTTTTAACACAGATGATAAAGCGGCTGCACAGGAGTTCGAAGAGGAGATGGCCGACTACAACGGCGATGATGAGAACGAACCCGAGTTTGAAGCTGATAAACAAGCACAGCTCGCCGAGGTCTAATACAGATGCCCACACACACACAAACAGGCTCACACTCGTGCCTGGAGACAGGTGTTAAACCCTCCATCCTGTTCCTGCTGGGCTAAATGGCTCTAACCCCCACCTGCTCAAAAGCCGTTTGTATGATTGGAAGCAGGCGCGGAATTTACGTTACTGTTCAGTTTTGCCGCCGTCTCATTCCACGTATATACCAAGTCTCCTACTTGCACAGGATTTTCCAACATATCAAATGTCATAATGCTGAAGAAGGATCAAGCACTGAACCGTATTCATAAAGCTGAAGTTTTTATACCCGACACTGAAAGCAGTCGTGTGGAAGTTGCACTTTGTCGGATCTCTTCTCCGTAATAAACCGCTCACACTGGATGGATGTAGCGCACAAGAACCAGTGCCAAGTGAATATTTTACACGCGCAGTCTGCTATTAATGGAGAAACAAAATTTATTCGTTTTTAATCAAGCATTCCTATGCAAAGTCCCCCCCCCACACACACACACAAGTTTGTATTTGTGTAGTGCAAAAAAAAAAAGATTTTTTTTTTATGAATGTTACTGCACTGAAACAAATATAGATTCCAGAGATCTTGGTGTACATAGTGTAGTGTAAAAATGCTGTGCGTTGTTTGTGTGATTCGAGATGTCCAAAAGCTGTCCACACTGCTAGCTAGAACGTGTTAAGGGATAAAATACTTTCTGCCTAAGTTGAATATATTTCCGCAACACCATACTACAAAATGTTTTTGTTACATTTTTTTACTCAATTACATTAAAAAATTTGCCACCAGTTTAAATTTTTTTATTTTTTTTACATTCCATGAAACAAGTCGTCTGTTATAGCAGCTCTCAATAATCTTTCACTCAACACCTGCTTTTTTTCTCTTTTGACCTTTTAACACTGGAGACGCTTTCCATAAATGTTCAACAAACTGTACATAACACGTTCTTGATATGTAATATATCCAGAACCGAACAGATGTTTTGAAAAAAAGAAAAATGTACCTTTTTTTTTGTATAGAAAGCTGATTCTGGTCAGTGTAGAATAAAATAAAGTCTGAAAAAAATGTGATTGACAAAACTCCCACCAGCTAATCGCAGACCTTGCTAGAAACCCTGCTAATCTGAATGTACGTACAATTGATCCTTTAAAGTATGACCTTTTAACTTATTCCCATTCCACTTAAATCAGTAACAGTGCAGTTGATTGTGTGCTTGCTAGGAATCTGTTAACACAATTTCTTAAAAGAAAAAAAGACAAAAAACAAAAAAAAAAACTGTATTAAGAGTCAGACTTTTTTATTGAAGTTTTGTTGCATTTTTCCAAAAATTGTTTTATGTTTTGATTTAATAATTGTCAATAAAACATAATCCTTAATAACTGTCTTTACAGTAGTTGTTTATAAGAAGGATGACATGGAAAATAAGTTCGGCATGATGTTTTAATTCAAAAGTAACAAACGAGGACAGATGTACACGTTACAGTACACACACACACACACACGGTAATGGATAGACCTTCATTCACTTGCTCTCCCTGACACACACACAATGCCATCTGTATACAACCTCGGCTATTTCACGACATAGAAACCTTGATCTGTGTAATAGTCCTCTCTAAATTAGAACGTAGACTCTTTTGCCACAACGACTTTACAGTCTTAGTCATGTGTGATGTTTGGACTGAGTGATGTGGCGTGATGCTCTGACGTTAACTGCAACAAAAATGACCCGGTCAGCGGAGCAGATCGAGGAGACACAAGCCTTTGAGATGTTGTCAGATGATTTTTACTATAGGGAAGTACTTGTGTGCGGAGAAGTCGAATTCAGGGAGGGCCTAAAGAAAAGAAGGTATGAGGATAGGATTATGGCTTGAGGTCATGTTATTGGGTGTATGCTTTAGGAGGTGATGCTGCTCTACCTTGGTGTCCTTCTTGTGTCCTCCAGCTAGCAGCTTCATCACGACAATGTTGGGTTTGGCCACTTTGAGGATACGATTCACCTGGGCGAACGGAATGATGGTTAATGCATGAATCACATGTACAAAAGCCAAACCAGACTGGGACTTTTGATTGCGCAGAATAACAGTAATAGGAGTAAAAACTATTTATTTCCCTGTATAATCTCCTGCTACACTTATGCACTATTGTATCGTTTTTTTCTCTAATTGTATTTTCCTTTTCTAGCAAACATACAGAACATAAATAAATAATAAAAAAAAAACATTTAAATACTATTTCAATAAAATACTTTTACATTGTGTCAATTTCAACTTTGAATTATTTAATGACACACTATTTAATTTATTATTATTTATTTACAGCTGGAAAATGACCATGTTTAATAAATAAATGTCTGTAAATATATATTATTAATAATAGGAAATTAATCATCGAAATCTTCCTGCTGTATCTATCGAATTAAAACTTCACCTCGGCGTCAGGGCTGGTGACGTTTTCCAGGATGAGTTTGGCCTGTTGGAAATGTTTGCTGGCCGCCATGTACAAGTCGGCCGAACGCGGAGGAGGACTGTACTTCTTCAGATCGGACATTTCCTGCATACCAAACACTCGTTTAGAGCATGACCAGACCTAGCCGAATTAGTAGCCGAATACAAGTCAGATAAGAGAGTCACACCTTAAACTGGATGTAGTGCACTGGTGGAGGAGTCACCACGCTGTTGAAGGGTGCAAAACGATGCTCGTAGCGCACCTGCTCGCTGTCCAGCTCGAACTGGGGCTTCCGTACCTTTCCGTCCATGTCTAGGGCTATCATCGTCTAGACGAGAACGGTCCCCGTTGTGTTATAAAGGGATTTTATTTTGCTTTTACACTTATAATTATGAACTGCTCTGCTCTGTGTGTTCCACTCACCTTATACATTCCTGCACACATGTTCTGGTACGCTTGGCTCATGGTGATCTCTTTCCCCAGAGGACGAGCTAAGCAGAGAACACCACAAAAAGTAAACACATTCGTGAAGCATTTAAACATCGTCATTATCAGAAGTGCAAAGGGAAGGACACTTACACCAACAGTCAAAAGTTCGGACACAACTTTTAATTTGAAGGTCTTTTCCGATTATTTCTTTCTAATGTTGGAGGCGTCCAAAATACAGTAAAAACTTGGATTGTGTGTGAGTAACAAAGTGTTTTGCAAGACGAGCAAAATTTTTAAATTAATTTTAACTTAATAAACGAGCAAGGTCTTGATATACGAGTAGTACGCATACGCTTTGTCTGCCGAGCGTCACATGATCACAACTGAGCCAATTGTTCTGACCACATGTGCGTGTGTATAAAGCAAAAGCAATTGTAATTGCAGAGTGCGTGTGCGTGAAAGTCGTCCTACACTGTAGCCCCCTTCCTCCTCCGCTTGCCTTCACACATACACAAACAGACACAAATGTCGGGATTCTTTTCAAAAGGTAAAGTGCAGGTTAATTTGTTAAAAAAAAATTTTTTACATTTTTTTATTCATTTTTTTATATTAATTTATATGAATCTGTTTCAGTTGTGAAACGAATCATCTCAGTTTCTATTATTTCTTATGGGGAAAATTTACTTTGATATACAAGTGCTTTGATATACAAGCAGACTAAATGAAATTTTTCTCTGCAGCAGAGTTTAGTTTTGGTCTCGCTTTTCTGGCATAATCTTCATGAGAGTCAGTTTCATCATAGTGCTTGATAAGTTTTGCAAATGCACTTGACACAATACTGTTCTTACAAGAACTATTCTAGAACAGATGACCTCTTTGTCTTAAAATAATTAGCAGTTGCTATTGTTACCAAATTACCTAATGCCATATGTGTTATTTCAAAACTTTTGACTACTGTACATCACTCATTATTTAAAGTCACACTACAGTACATCATGCCAGACTTTTCACCGATTAGCCATAACATTTAAGCACAAAACATAAAACATAATGCACAAGCATAAATAAGTTTTGGGTATCCGAAATCCTGAAACCGGTTTACTGGTATATAGTTGTTGAACACATAAGGAGATGAGAGAATCAGGAGACATTTATAGACAGCTCATCTTAAGCATCACATAGTAAAGGTGAAGTCTACCTTTCTTCTTCTTCTTGCTTTTCTTGCTACTGCGTCCTTTCTGCTGTTGCTCCTCCAGGATGCGCTCCTCTGCCATCTGAGAGCTGTCGGCTCGGCTCAGAGTGGACATTAGCCACGCGTACAGGAACTCCGACAGGTACCTGGACACGACAGGGAGTCACTGAGTGAGTGTCGAGGGGGGAACCATGCAAACTCCATGCACAAAGACCCGAGGCATGGGTTGAACCTCAACCTTGGAGGTACAAGACCACTAAGCTAACCACTACGCCATTGAGCCGCCCTACATCCAGTGTCATACTAGAATACTATTTCATTAAAATAAAAAACTAAAGGTTTGTGCTGATTGTTGTGTTGGTGTGTTTATCCAGTTTTTAAATGTTATTTTTATTTACATGACCATCTTAAGTAGTGTTGCAAATAAACATATTAGGGCTAAATAAGCTTAGTAGACGATCATGTTCCTTATCATTATAGTATTTTTTATAACTACTATATATACACGAGGGTGAGTTCAAAAATAACCACATGCTGGCTGTAGAATACATTTTAATTACTGTACCTTTTCGAAAAGACAAATCGACACAATCTCCTTGCTTTTCTATACTCTTTGTCCATCTGTCAACAAGTTTTTCGTATTCCCCTTATTTAAAAAAAAAATGTCTTAGGCTGAGCTGTGAGGCACAAATGCATTTGTCTTCATACAGCTGCTTTCAGTGGACCAAGCAAAGTGTGAAAGTCGGGTGAAGCGAGATCAAGACTATAGGAAGGATGCTTTAAAAACCTTAAAACAGAGTGTTGACAGAGTGTCTGTCCAAACTCTGCGGGCTGACAAAATAAGTTTGCGTCAAGCGAGATCACAACCCCCTTGATCACAACACATTCACACCTGCACAGCAGTGACTGGGGAGACAGTAGCCTTGAACAGAAAGCACTATGGACAGACAGATGTTTTAATATACCCGGAGTGTGGATCATTTTTGACTCACTCTTGTAGTTTATTTATTTTTTAATCAGACACGTGTTACACTCGTTTACATGACCTACCAGTAAATGTAGTAGTATTCGTGCATGCTGTAGAGCTCGAGCTCAAAGCCGCTGAGCAGGTAGTGGATCATGATGCGCAGGTTGTGGTAGAGGACCCAGGTGCCCAGACATGCCAGGTGCTGCCTCTGAGGCTCGAGCTTCATCAGGAGCCCGTGCAGAGCTGCGTCTACCTTCTCAGCCTTGACGGAATGCAAAACATTCAAATGAAGCCGATATGACGAATACAGCAGCTGTGTTTCGAAACGGTTAGCGTTTTACACACCCCGTACATACCTCATCCTGCAGGGTGGCGAACTCCTCCAAGATGTGTCCCAGCTTGTCTCTCTGTCGTGCTCTGTTGTGACCGTGGATCTGAATCAGACTGCAGAACGGCTGTGGAGCAATTTTATCGTATTATAACTTCTCGCTTATCTGTTATTAATTATTCGTCATGGGTAAGCGCTTTATCAGGGTCAGGGATGCACCAGATCCTAGCCTGGATACCCTGGTCATGAGGCAGGAATCTACCTTTCATAAGGGACACACATTGAAATTTAGTGCAAGCTTTCTGCTTTTCAGCACAGCATGTTTCTGAAAGGTGGGAAGAAACTGAAGAACCCGGAGGAAACCCACATAGACACAACAGAACACAACAGCGCTGGTGTGCTGGTTACCACTCGGGCTGTGAGGGTACAATGGCATAGCCTGAGGAACTAACTAACTATGACTCGTGCAGCCTGCGACTGACAGTGACCAACAATTACCTTAGCAGGGGTGAAAGGTGAGAAGAAAAAACAAAGGTCGTGAACAGTCCTGTAAATCTCTGTTTCTCTTTATATTTTCACTTATTCCACTTTGGAATAAGAGATCTGTTTACTCACGGGTTCTGGGGTTGAATCCCAAGTTGAAAATAGTGAACTAGAGTATACAATTATATTTATCTAGTTAGAGGCTAGTTATCTTTGTAGCTCGCCTTAGAAGCAACTATTAAGGAGACGAACTATTAGAACACCTGTGACACGGCGCGATACATATACAGGTAGGCCCCTACTTACAAACAAGTCGGATTTGTTCTTAAGTCTGACAAAGTGAGTCTTATAAGCCTTTGACACGGATATTCAATGTGAAGCATAACAAGCCACTTGATTAAATCCCTGTTTCCTTTCCCCACACTGCCATCATGTGGCCAAAAACTGTAATCGCGCCTAAGGAAATAAATCTCAGCGAAACGTGAAATGTGTTGTCTTAAATGTGCATTTAAATTGCAATGTCTCAGAGCTGTTTTCCACTGTATTGGACTGTGAACTCTTTTCCCTTAAGAATTTTCCTGAATTTCCTGATTCACTGAAACCGTTAAAATATTGTATATAACTGTAAATACTGGTATCTTGTGCAATGCAGTGTCTATTTTTCATAAAATACACGTGAGCTACTTCCATGATTTGTTCACATCTACGAACGTTTGTAGAACCGCGGTCCGTTCGTATCTGTGGAAATTTTTCATTTGAATGGTTGTAAGTTGGGGACTACCTGTAGGTAAACGTCCCAGTGCTGGTACCGTCTGTTATCAGCAATTTCGTGAAAAAACTCTCGTCCAATCTGATAATAATACAGGTTACTACAAGTACTGGTAAAGTTATAACAGATCACGAGATGAACAACCATACCCGAGAGCAGTGTGTGACGAAGGAGTCGATGAAATCTTTGGCCTGGTGGTTGTTGTACAGACTGCACCTGAGAGCATAAATGTCAGTTAACACCACACCGTTAACAGCATTCTGAGTAAAAGAAGAATTCTTCAATAATATACGTGCTCACTTCGGGGACAGAACCGGCGGGCTGACAAAATAGCGCAGAGCGTCTTTGATCATGTCTTGCATCAAGTGAGTCCCGAACACTTTCTTATTGTCGATTAGAAACGTAGTCTACCTCAAAACAAAAGAGAAAACAACTTCAATTAATACAAACAGATCGGATTTGTTCTAGCATCACTTGCGTGTGTGTGAGTGTCATACCTGTAGTAAAGATCTGGACAGTACACAAGGGGACTGCTCACTGAACTCACAGAAGAAGTCCTAAATAAAAAAAAAAAAAAAAAAAATATATATATATATATATATATATAAAACATACATAATATAAATAAAGCAGCTCTGAAAAGATCTGTTAAAAATCAACGTGTTTTGGGTAGCTTCCGTACCAGGATGCTGTGCAGGTTGCTGGTGTTGATGACATCACACACGATTTTGATGCGCTCGATGAGTTTGGTGAAGTAGTTGACCATCTCCTCACGCTTGATGATCTTGGCATAGCGAGGAAAAGTGGGCGGAAGCAGGCGCTGGTTTACCAGAGGTTCAAAGCCCATCATAATTGGGTGATCTGGGTGTGAGAGAAAAAGAGAAAGAGAGACAGAGGGGGAGAATGTGTTACTGTGACTCTAATGCGTGCGCCGAGCAAGCCGGTGCATGAGTAAGAGCGTGTAAGTTACCTCCTTTCGTGGTGTCATTCTGTGACTGAATGCCGTACTGAATGGTGGAGTGTATCGCGGGCAGGAGATCTGCTGCCTGAGTCATCAGCTTCTGCGCTTCACTCACTGCGCTTGTCTGAAATAGGAACATCATTAATCCGTCCATCATAAATGTAAATTAGGGTTCTATTCAAACGGGATCAGTGTTGCGTAGGGACGTGGGGTAATAATCATTACCACAGGATTTCTTTAACATTGCACCTGCCAGAATGTCTGTGATTTTTGTTTTAATCATCAGCATATGTTAATACTGTGCAAAAGTCTTGGCACATGCAAATAAATGCTTTAAAGCAAGTATGCCTTAAAAAAAAAACTATAAAAGACACAAACGATACAAAGTACGTTAAATCACTGACTTTGACACAAAATTGTGAATCTATAAGTATTTCATAAGTATCTGGATTCAATATTACATTTTCTCCCCAATTTTGTTACGATTTTAAACCTTTAAAAAAGCCTATTCCTTATTAAAAAAAGCACATCATTTAAATAATGCAAACTAACTTCAAATAAGGGTTTAAGGTTTTTTTTTTTTCTTTGCATATGTTTGGAAATAATTATTTTTTCATCATTATTATTTCTGCAAATAGCTTACCCCCTCCACATGGGATGGAAATGTGTGCATAATTCAGAGTGCGCCACCTGTAGGTATTATTAAAAAAATGGCGACGTGTTTTACTGCCTCAAATGCCTCCAAATTTTAAATTGACTAAATTGCACTGGTGGCGTTTTGAGACGTGTGTAAGTGTAAGCTTTTAACATGCATGATTTTAGCTAATGTAACGCCATAAAAAAGTCTGATAAATATATTTAAGGCTGATGGTCTGATCACCGGTCACGGTCAATCAAACTAAAAACCGGATCATTTTGGTCTTTGACCGATCGACCGATCCATCTGTATTATAACAGTGAAAATAGTTTTTTAAAATTTGATTTTGGAGTCAGTGTGGTGATGCATGAAAAAATCTGGAAAGTTTGTACTAAAAAATTGTGCATGAGACTTACATGAGACCAAACATATGGTCATGGTTCATTTATATCCTTTTGTTTTAGGCCACTTACATTTTATGGTCATGTGACCTACTCAATATCATGCAAAAGCTGCAATAATCAGTTAATAGTGAAAAGAGGTGTATGTGTGAAGTATTATTCGAGTCATTCTTCTTCTTCAAAATTACTACCGGCAGCATTGATAAACCTGTCTGAATCATGAGTGCAATTTCAGACCTCTTTCTTGGTGAAGGAGATGAGCGCTGTCAGTAGGAGGCGAGTGAATTTGATCCTGCTGAACAAGGCCAGGCACTGCTGATGCTGCACAAAGACACACAAGTTCCTTAGATAACAGTACGACTAGGACAGCTGTTAGTAAGCGGGCTATCAGATTATCGGTCTTACATCGAGCTCCACCTCAGGATCCCGCTGCTCACCCTGTCGACTCCGTGTGCTCTGAGGAAACCGAGAGCGAGAGGAAACGTGAGAAACCTGTTTGTTCATCATTAATGCAAAAGCCTGTGTTTTGTTTCTATTCATTCTGTACTTTGGGCTTTGTATCTCACCTTCACTTTCCTCTGCAGCTCATCCTCAACATCCTTTAGCATTCCTGACATGGACAAAGAAAAAACATAGAAGGTGATTGTTAGGTTGTTGTATAATTTTCGAATCTTTGAAAATAGACAAATAACTAGTGGCTAACTTGTGGAAACTTTACACATAATCATTCACCAACACCACTTGCACATTACAGAAACTCAGCTGGGAGTTATTGCCACATCGAAAGTACAGTCCTGACCTCGCTCCAAGCCATTTACACATGTTTAGGCCATTAAAGTAGTTCCTGGGAGGCCAGTGTTTCAGACATGAAGAAGGGAGTCTGATCATGGCTCTGGTGTACTAAGAAAACTCCGAGCACTAGTAAAAGGCTGGGATAAGTACGTTAATGTAGTTTTTACTCTTATAACTGTGTCCTGTTATTCTGCATAATCAGAATTCTTAGTTTGATTTATCTTAAAACATCTAGCTTAGGCTGTAGACCCAAGGTTAAAACAAAGATAAAGCTTTCTCCTCATAGGCTGAAAAACACACTCTTGTCCAAACCGTAGTCGTTTGCAAAGGTTTTAGGAATATGCAATAACTGCTTTAGAGCAAGAACCAAAAAAAAACTATAACAAGCAGTAAACAGAAATTGATGAAACAAAGTCAATAATTGGTGTTATGGTGTTTTTTTTTTCAATTATAGTCTCATGTACAGTTTGTGGAGTAAAAAGGAAATTAGATGCTTTGTTTCGTTTTACTGAACATCCTTCTAAGGACTTTGTCGCACCTGCTTCTTTTTGCATGCATGCAAAACTCAGAAGCTTTTTGTTTTTTGTCTGAAAGGTGGTCTTTTACATAATATGCTGTTTTCTGTTCTGGCCTACAGATATTTCCCTGTAAGATCAAATTGCTTTGCTAGAATACAGATATTTGGAAATCAGTATCAGTGTTTTTTCTTAGATTTTTGCATAGTACTGCAGGTTCAGAAAAATGTTTAACAATTCATAACTATCCTTCAGTGATGTGCTCTAGCTTTGTTTTGTTTTTTTCAGTGAAGACATAAATGTCCCCCATGTTCATGGTCAGGTTTACAATGAAAAAGATTCAGAGTGCGTACGATACCTGTTACTCTCAGATCCGTCACGTTGTTGGCCATTTTGAATCCGTAAGTCATGGCCTGGAAATCCTCCTGTATGGCATAAACAAAGCTGTTAAAATTCACCAATAGAATCAAACCAACACCATCCAGAAAGCAGAACGATGCCGACACATCACCTCCTCGAAGACGGCGGCCTTGTTGACTTTCTCACGTGCGATGTCACACACTTTGAGGATGCCGAGGGCAAAGGATTTGAGAGCAGGATCCTGGATGAGTTCAGGGTTGTGGACATACAGACACGTGAACACGGTCTGTGCCAGCGAGTGTCCTTCCAGCCAAGTTATCTACGGAAGACAAACAGTCTTTTAATATTTATAAAGTGTTATATTAATACAAACAGATCTAAAATGACATAAAAGTGCGAAATTATAAAGTTTACTAACCAAGCAGCAGAAGCACGTGTCCACGATGCCAATGAGCTCAGGTAATGTCAGATCCTTCACTCTGATCGCCTCGTCCTAACCACAGAGAAACGGATGCGAGGAACGTCATTAGGAAATGAAAGAACGGCGGTCTCAGTGAAATGAGTTAGTGTTTAGGAAAGAATATTAATACTAGACCTTCACAGCCTGCTCGAAGTTTAGGATTTTCCGGTTCACTTGGTTCCCGATCATGCCGGCATCCATCTTCGGGTCCATCATCTCGATGGCAGACATGGCCTCGAAAAGACCGAACCTGGGCACAAAACAAGCATTTAAAAGCCTGTTTCACAGATGACCGAGCTCTACCTGGTAAAACAGCTTAACCTCAATGGAAAAGATGTTCCTAGGAGGCATTTCTCATACTCACAATTTGTCATGAAGCAGTTCGCCGAGTTTCAGTTCTGCACAAGCGGAGAGAGAAAAAAATACTTGATAAAAAGTTCCAGCTATGTTACAAGTCTTGATAATACTGATACTTGATTTACTTGATTATGACAGAAGATTAAATATAAATCACTGCAGTTCTTCCGCCTGATGATCTTTATCCTATAATGAAACTTTTCTGTCATGTAGTACAGTGGAAATCAATAAGTACAATATGACGTAGTAAAGTACAGTTACTAGTACAGTTTAGCGTGTACTGTATAACAAAGTGTAGTAGAGACGACTAGTAAAGTACAAGAGCTGTATAAAATAGTTCAGTGTAACCTAGCTTAGAGTAGTACAGTTAAATCTTGCATTGCAAGGGTAATTCGTTTCAGAAGCATGCTTATATATCAAATCACTCAGATATCAAAGTGAATCTTCCTGTAAGGAATAATGGAAACTCTGATGATTCATTCCACAGCCCAAAAATATGCATATAAAAATAATAAATTAGTAAAAAGTAAAACAAATTAACCTGCACAGCGTTTTTCCACCTTAGAAATATTGCCAAGCTTAGAAACATTTTATCCGTATCTGATGGTTCAGATTGTATCTAAGCTGGTTCATGCATTCATGACCTCCAGACTGGAGTGTTGTAATGCATTACTAGGTGGTTGTCCTGCATCCTCAATAAACAATCTACAGTTAATCTAAGATAAAAAAAAAATACGACCATATAACCCCAATATTATCATTCCTGCACTGGCTACCTGTTCAGTTTAGAATTAATTACAAACTACAGTAGCATTACTTACGTACAAGGCTCTAAATAGTTTAGCTCCCACGTATCTAGCCAGTCTTCTGACACATTACAATTCACCACATTCCATAAGATCGCAAACTCCGGACTTCTGGTAGTTTCCAGAATATCAAAATCTACAAAAGGGGTAGAGCGTTCTCATATTTAGGTCCTAAGCTTTGGAATAGCCTTCCAGACGTGTTCCGAGCTCAGTCTATCAGTTTAACTCTAGACACATCTTTTTAATCTGGCATACGCATAATTCATTCCATAAACTTGTACTCGAGTACATTTAAAAGCACTCTCTCATCTAGTGCTGCCAATATCCTGAACAGCAACTACGCTAATTCCTTCCACCTGTTCTTTATTTCTCTACCCATCCCGAGGAATCTGGAGATTGCGCCAGCTCTAAATAGGCAGAGGCCAATCAGCGCCAGCTGGATTCTGGTTCATGATGGTTTGGATCTACACACACTGCTCCTGAGCTCCCAGTGATCCAGATCCCCCCTGTCCTCTGCACCTACTGACTCATCCCTATGTTGACGTCGCCGACACCCTTGGCTTGCTCATCAGGGACAATCTCATTATCATTATCTACACACATTTTTTTTTTTTTTACTCATACACACTTCCATAAATTTAGTGACATAAGCGATGACTGCTGTTCCCGTGAACATTCAGCAAGAAGTTTTAAGATTTTATAAATAATTCGATTATATATGCACTATGTTGCTAAAAGTATTCGCTTGCCTGCCTTCACATGCATATGAACTTGCATGTTAACTTGTTTCTGGCTTTCCACAAGGTTTAGGAGTGTGTTTATGGGAATTTTTGATTACTCTTCCAAAAGGCATTTATGAGGTCAGACACTGATGTTGGACGAGGAGGCCTGGCTCGCAGTCTCCGCTCTAATTCATCTCAAAGGTGTTCTATCAGGTTGAGGTCAGGACTCTGCACAGGCCAGTCAAGTTCTTCAACATCAAACTCACATATCCATGTCTTTATGGACCTTGCTTTGTGGACTGGTGCGCAGTCATGTTGCTGTTTTTCAGTCATTGGGCTCGGCCCCTTACTTACAGTACAAGGAACTCTTAATGTTTCAGCACACCAGGACATTTTGGACAATTTCATTCTCCCAAAATTAAGGGAACAGTTTGGGGACGGCCCCTCCCAGATAAGGTTTTGTTACAATTCTAAACAAAATTAGCAAATAATTTGCCTTACAAAATGATGTGCTTTAAATAGTTTAGACTGCACCACCTGCAGTATTATAGAGGAACGGCAACATCAAATGCCAATATATAAATTAAAATATAATTCATAAACACCTGTTGCACATTAAAGGAACTTGGCTAAAAGTTGTTGCCACATCCCCTGTACAGTCCTGACCTCGCTCCAAGTCATTTCCACACGTTTGGGAGAGTAATGGAGTTCCTGGGAAGCCAGCGTTTTAGATGTGAAGCAGGCAGTTCAATCATGGTGTACTATCTACATTGATTGTAAGCACTTATGAAACTGTAAGATCAGTGCATTAGTGTAGCAGGGGATTATATAGAGAAATATATATATTTAGAGAAACAAATATTTTTTTCTCTTAAATGTGTTGTTATTCTGCACAATTAAAAGTTCTGGTTTGAATTGAACGCTGAATGTTGTAAGTATCGTATAGTTGGGATTCTTTTAATCAAATACATTATAATAAAAATTAGAGATTTAGAGAACATCACAGTGTTTAGATGATTAAAGTGTTTAGATTTTTGCATGTTGCACCACACACACACAAAGACACACACCTCTTTTAGATCATGCCAAAAAGACATGGAAGAATCCGCTGACCTTTTGCGGAGAAGACTGGACACCTTTATAAGGACATAATCCCAGTTTATATCTTTAAAATTCGCTTTGTGCACTTACAAATAAACTTTCCGTTATGTAACGCAGCTACATTCACATCGCACGTTTCTCAGAGCTCAGTGGAAAATAGAGCTATTCTGGGGGTGAAAAAAAATCATTGATGTCCCTAGAGAGTCAGTCATATCAAAGGCACTTCAGCTTCATCCAATATCAACACACTGCTTAAACTCGGTTAGCGCTTTATTACGACTTTATACGAGACACAGAACACGGAGATCTATTTTCTTATATATCTTCAGAACAAATGACTTACTGTATCACCAGCAAATACATACCTTTACATGATGCTTTAAAGTCTTGCGTGATATCCACCCAATCTGCATTGTTCCTCATCTTGTCAGGGATCCCGAGACCCCAGGCTCCCTCATCCTCCTCACACGACGACTTCATCACCATGAAGACAGCTGCAAACGCAACACACATACAGTACAGTAAAATCACGTTAGCAGACAGAGACATGAGCTGCACATAGCAATGAACAACATCGGCTACAGTAAGTTGTTCAGGGCTGATGTGGAAGATTTTGAATTACTAACAACTGCTAAAATGATTTAATAAACACTGTCACGTTGTCTATATGTGTAAGCATTCAACGTGCTTATATTTACTGACCCGGCACTCAAAGCCCAACTTTTAACCAAAGTTAGTATTGAAGTGCAGCGTACAGGATCAAGGCAATGTGGCTTTAAATAGCTCAGGTCTAAAGCTGAAATCATCCAAATTTGGTGTGTGTATGTGTGTGTGTTCAAACAGGAATCATCGGTCACCACACGATAACATATCATGATAACTCAGTGCAAATTCGATTTTCATTGTGATTCTATAAGTATCGCGATTTCATAAATATCCCCAATTTGATCGTTACAATTTTATAATCTTTAAAAAAAAAAAAGTGTAATGAGTAATTTAATGTAGTCCATACCTCATAACATCAGTTTTCTCCCTTAAAAACCAGCAGCATTTAAACAATATAAGCTAACTTTAAATACAAGCTCACATTTAACTAAGCAGCACGTATCTCAGACATCTGGCATAATTAGCAAATAATTCACTCCTACCACACGGAATGAAAATGGGAAAATAGTTCAGAGTGCGAAATGTGTGGAATGATAAAAAAAAAGGCAAGGTTTTACTACCAATGTCTTAAAACTTAACTTGACAGTGAGCGCTCGGGTTGAGTGGCTTCTAACGCATGTGAATTTTTTTTTCTCGGATCAATTATCTCTGACACTGTTGTGATACTTGCGCCAGTGTGTATAATGAGTGGGTTTGAGACTCACAGAGTTTGGAGAACAACACAGAACAGAGGCTTTAACCGTGAGTGTTTTTTGATAACGTAACAGCATGAAAATGCATTTCTTTTGCGCCACTCTGTATCTTCTCTACTTGGTACAGAAACGATCATATCTGTGGCTGATCGGCTGATCACCAGCCATGGCCGTTTAAGTTTAAAAGCACCCAATAAACAGGCCGATTCATCTCTATTATAACAGCAAAAATATACAGTATGTATAAATGTAAAATTTCTACTGGTCTAAATATCACAGAAATGTAAGTGACATGAAGAACGAAGAAAAGAAAAAAGCCTTGAGTAAGCATCATCATCATCATCATCATTACCACCACCACCACCACCACCACAACCCTGAGGATGATTCATGAGCAGTGAATCATGGACTTTGGAGCTTTACACCTGCTTTACTTGATCTGCATTTCTTAAATTCTTAAGGAGGAGAGGAAGAAACCCATCGAGACCAAACCTTAATTTACTACAGAAGGTAAGCAGAGAAAGAATAAATACAATACATATGGAAAGATCTACAGATGATGATAATGATAATGAGGATGATGATGAGGATGATGCACTGAAGCTTGCAATGACATACTACAACTCATTTAAGTACTCCTTTTCATTTAATAATTTTGTAACAAACTTAAAGAGGATACAACTCACTTAAACAAATGCCTGAACCTGTACAAACACATTTAAGTATTATGTTCAGTAACCTGAGCTCGAGCTCAAGCTAGCACCAAAGCTAACACCATTTACAATTAAACGCCACAAGTTTCAATTACATTCATAACCTCAAATATGATAAAAGCATAACAAATACGAATACTTTCTATTTGTTTGACATTCTCATTATCCTAATTGAACGCGTATATAAACGCTATACCTGGTTAAATGTCTTGCTTTCTGTCGCGACCACTCATCAATCCTTTACCCGGCGCTTGAGAAAGTCGTCATTGCCGAACTGCATCACGGGATTCGTAGTTCAACCTAATTCCAACTCGTGCATGCGTAGATTTATTCGCTGCGCTGAAAAATACGTGTCTACGTGTTTTTTTCACTAGTGTTTATAATTGGCACGTGCTCTCATGATACGTAATAAATGTTAACGTTATTGTTTTGTTTACATGGCAAGTTAACCTCCTAAATAGACTACAGATCCCAAAAGCCGTGAAGCCTTTTGAGCTCATCGGTGAAAGACATGACCCGGAAGTGTGCGGGTATTCGTAGATCTTCAATCTATTTTTTCGGGGTAAGTCTGGTCGTTTGTGCGTTGTAGATCTGCGCAGGGAAGGTCCGTCTATATGGAGTGCTGGTAAATAAAGCCGTTGCAGGTTGAGGGAGTGCTGAGAGAGGAGATGGTGTGTGCTCGGATGGAGCAGTGTTTGAACACGGCACAGGTCGGTGAAGAGATCCGAATATTTTCTCTAATCAGGGTGTTTGTTGTGTGTGTGCAGAGTCTAACAGTGTTTGGTTAGTGGGGTTTTATGAGCTTTTAGCCGGTTAGCCTGTGGTAAGGGCAGGTGCAGCTGACACATTAATGTTTGTGTGTGTTTTAGATTAGCTTTCTTAGCTGTTACAGTTCATAAAAATAACATATAAGTGATGCATAGTATGAACAGGACAGCTGTCAAAGTATCACTGTGAATTGATTTGTTGTTACAGGACAATCTGATCGCAGAGAATTGACCTACAGTTCTGCTCCAGCTAGCTGCATAATGACAATGCATGGAGATAAAGCATTTATTATACTGTATATTTATTATGGATGAGAATCAACAGTCACCTCCGGATACCATACCATCACGATACCTAGGTGTCGATTTGATAAAAATTGCAAGTAACACTATTGGATATTACATCCCCCCGCCCCAGATTTTGTTCAAATTTTAAATCCCTGAAATGTAGCCCGTTCCTTATAACATTAGTTTTTTTTCACTTCAAAATCAAGCGCAGTCTTTAAACAATACAAACTAACTTCAAATATAAGAGTTTAACATTACTGAGCAGCACGCATCCCTGTCATCTGCCATAATTATTATTTTGAAACATTCTTAACGGAGAATTCACTCGTACCACATGTGATGGAAATGTGTAAATAGTTCAGAGCGTGCCACCTGTAGGATTATAACGAAACTATACTGATTTTACTGCTTGACATGCCTCCAGAGTCTCAAAACTTAACCTAAAGTAAGTGTGCGGGTTGAGCGTCTGCGACCACTCTGGCTTCTGACGCGAGCACGTGAGGTTTCTGACGCACGCGATTCTTCTAAAAATACATTTTTACATGTGAATTATTTGCACATTATTTTTATTGTCTTAATATAACTTGTTTCAACTAGGTTTCGAATGTTGAGACGCTGTGTAAATGTTGTTATTGATAGTTAAATGTTATGTCTTGTATAAATTGATTAGTTTTTTTCCAGTCGATCCTCTGCTCCACACTCCAGTCCAGTAGGTGGCGCTATTATTGCCTGGCTGCCCATTAACTCAAATGAGAAAGACACGAATATCTTGCGAAACAAAATTAGAAAATGCACACCGTTTGTATTTTCTGCAAAAGCTGTATTTTTTTTTTCAGTAAATTTATATTGATAAAATACACCGCTTAACATTTCTAGGTTCAACTAAATACGATAAAAAAAATGTGAATTGATCCTAAATTGAAAACTGATTTAATAATTTTCACTGAATCGAATCTACCAACAAAAGATTAATTCAATTGTAAACAATTTAATAACACAATTTTACTTGCGTCTAATCTAACTATAATATATCTTATTTATTTATTTATTTATTTCAGCGTCTGATGTTTCTCAAATTGTGGTGTGCCCCCTAGTGGTCATAATGGTACTGCAGGTGGGCCACAACAGGTCATTTATAACAAATAAATAAAAAGTTTTTCAATGTCGTAAAATTGCTATACAGTCTTCATGATTAAGTATTTACATTTTTAAAAAGTAGCCAAAAACGACCAACAAAAGTTATATTTACATATATACCTATTTAATAACACAGTTTTACATATATCCTGATAAAACTGTCGGAAGTTGAAAATATAATTTAATATATACTACAGTATATAGTTATACTATACATCTAATTTTGCTAAATACTGTATCATAGCTTACCTGTTACCTTAAAAAAAAAAAAAAAACGCTGGCTGTACAACATTGTTTCTCAAAGTGTTGTTTCCCCTAGTGGTGTTAAGGGTACTGCAGGTGGGCCGTTTATAAGAAATAAATAGTTTTAAAATAATAAATTATAAGGTTTAAAATTCCTGTACAGTATCTTAGATTATGTATTTACATCTGGAAAAAACACCACAATTGATCAACAAAAGATTGATTCAATCATAACCTATTTAATTAGACAATTGTAATTACGTAATTGTAATGTAATTGTAATTAATAAGTTATAAATATAATTAAAAAAAACACATTTAATACTATACATCAAATCTTACTAAATATCATAGCATTCTTTTAGGTTTAAAATTCCTATACAATATTTTAGACAAAATACTTTTTACATTACAAAAGGTTGACCAGAACTAAAAAACAAACAAACCAGGGGATAGAAACATCGTGATATTCATCATTAATCTTAGTCTTGTGTGTTGATCGGAGTCGTGAATAAGGGTGTGGATGGGCAGCTGGAGATTTTCACATTTCATTGTGGTCCGCAGCCTGGTGAAGTTCCGGAATGTCCACCCTCATGAGAAAGTGGTTGACTGGGAGTTGCTGGCCTTATTTTCCCTTTTCAGTTTATTTAAATTGAATATAAAGGAAAAAAACACAATTTTTTTACTCTTTACATTTCAATTTCTACGTTAGCTCATGAACAGGATCAGTTATTTACAGGATGTCTAATTTCTAATTAATTTACTTGGAAACTATGTAGCGCAAGTCTTGCACGCGCCCAGCAGGCATGTATAGACCGATTTTAATTAAAATAAATTGAAATGCACAGTTTTTAAAGTAACCCGAGTATTTTTCCATGTGAAATTGTGCCAATAAGTTAAAGTTCTTGGTTTGAACGTTTAGTAATGAACGTGAAGGTGGTGAATTATTTACTTTATCATCCTTTTCATTCTTACACTTTGTGTAAACTCTCTATTGTCTTGTCACTGCTTAGGGACATGTGTGTGTGTGTGTGTAATGTGTGTGAAACGGATTTACCCTTTGTCTTTCACAGTCTGTTTGACCTGCGCGTGTGGGGGGGCGAGCAATGAATAAACCCAAAATGGCAACGGAGAAAGGGTTGGTGATCACACACACACACACACACACACACACACACACACACACACACTGTAAGACGGTGTCCTTGGAACTATGTACGCACTTGAACATTAATCTTAAAGAAATACTCCAGTGCTTTTTGAGATGTACGCAACAAACACTTAAGATTAATGTGCACTGAGAAAAACAACAGACCGAACACAATTTTTTATTTATTTATTATTTAGCAAAAGTTTTGTGTGCATATGTGAGTTTTTTTTTTTTTTTTGCCAAAACGAAGCCTTTTTATAATTTTATAGATTTATATAAAATATATACAAATTTATACAATTATAAAAAGGTAAAGGCTTCGTTTTGGCAAAAAAAAAACTATATATCTATAAAATTATATATATTTATATATATATATATTTATATATATATATATTTATATATATATATATATATTTATATATATATATATATATATATATATATATATATTTTTTTATATATATATATATTTTATATATATATATATATATATATATATATATATATATATTTTTTATATATATATATATATATATATTTTATATATATATTTTATATATATATATATATATATATATATATATATATATATATATATTTTATATTATTAGTATAAAATGAACTTTGCACATTTTGTGGAATTAATATATTTCATCAATTTCTATAAAAATTCACTTTTATTGTCTAAACCAGATAAAATTTTTCCATAAGAAATAATGGAAACTCAAATTATTTGTTCTACAGCACCAAAAAATTTATAAATAAAAATAATTAATACAAAATATAAAGTAAAAATAAAACAAATTAACTTGCACTTTTTCTTAAAAAAAGTAATAAAGTGTTTCCGTGGCTGTGTGTGTGTGTGTGTGTGTGTGATGTTCTTGTAATGTGCGTGCACACACACACACAGTCACACATATGGAGAGAATGTTTTATCGGAAAAATTAGCAAAGAAAATAGCTAGTCACACTCGCGTGAGCGCATACTAACGGAGTTACTGCTGTAAAGTAAAAGAAATAATAAAATGAACCTGAACTTTACCTTTAAAAAAAAATCGCGACAGAGCGGAGTTTCTGTGTAAGGCAGAGAGTGTGTGTCTGTATGTTTGTTTTTTTTTGTTTTTTGGGGGGATTTTTTTCAATTTTCTCCCGTAATTTAGTCGTAGCCAATTCCTCCCAGTCACTAGGGGGCTCCCACATTAAAGCTACTACTACCATTTAGCTGGGAGGGCTAAGTCTAGACTATCACGTGTTTCCTTCGAAACGCGATGCTCGGTGCTCGTAAACCAAGACAATGCTCATTTTTCAAGTTACATCAGATTATTATTTTTTTTCAGACCTTTAGTTTTATTCTGAATCCTGCCTCGGGTCTGTTTGCATGATCTCTCCGTTCTTGTAGAGTTTCCGCTGTGTACTCCGGTTTCCTCCTACAGTCCAAAGACATGCAGGCTAGGCTAACTGGCAATCCTGAAGCCTTTCTATGTTTTTGCCTTTTAGAAAAGTAAATAAAAAGAAATTCTACAGCCAGAGTGCGGATCATTTTTGACTCGCCCTCGGAAATGAGCCACAGCTGTGGTGTAATAAATATACTGTATATTAACCATGTAAACACCTGATTCCATCTTTTTTCTTTAATCGGGATAAATATATGATTTTCGTGCACGTTTACTTCACGTAGGGGGAACATTAAGTGACGTGACGAGCTTCCTCTGTCTCACCCCTTTTTACTTTGATCCACTGGGTCTCTGGCAGCACTGATTGGCTCGCTGTTTTTTTAGGTAGCAAGGCATCTAACAAATAATTGATCCATGAAAACAATTAAAGTGGAATCTTAAATAAGAACAATTTCAGATACAATAGATAGCTATTGTAAATCTTTGTATGAATTTTAAATGTGTGTGTGTGTGTGTGCGTGCGTGCAGCATCCCCAGCAGTTCCCGGGTGCTGATGCTACTCGGGCAGTTGGAGCGGCTCAACGGAGAGACTCTGCACCCTGACGGCGAGGCCATCAGACAGGTTACCGGCAAAATCCTGCACCTCATCCAGACTCAAGGTGAGCAAGTCCACATACTCCTGTACACTTTTTACACCCGATCCGGGCACATGCATGCATGTAAGTAAGTAAGTAAGTAAGTAGGAAAACACCAAGGGTTACTTGGTAAGGGTTATATTTGAATGATATAAGCTGATCAAACTGACAAGAAGGCATTTTATGGCCTTACGTTGTCAAAAATCATGCACATTAAACGATTCTGATTTCCCTTTTTTTCTTTCCACACTCTGTAGTCGAATTATGCTCACTAATTACACACGCTTACACCAGTCTCAGAACACCACAAGCGCTCATTAGTCTGGAAAATTAATTAGAACATTAGAAGCCCTGCCTTCCTGTGTGCACGCTGTTAAGTTGAGTTTCGAGTCTTTGGAGGCAAAACATCATAATCCTACAGGTGGCGCACTCTGAACTATTCGAACATTTCTATCCCGTGTAGTAAGAGTGAATTATTTGCTAAGTTTGTGTACGTGCTACTCGGTAAAAATGCAGCTTATTTGTTAAATATAATTTAAAGTGAAATTTTAAACTCTTGTTTTTGTATCGGAAAAAAGGCTACAGTATAAAAGTTCCGAGTTATGACAACTTTTTTAAACATACTAAATTTTTTTTTATTAAATAGGGATATTTATAAAATTGTGATACAGATTTGCAATATTAATCAAATCGACACCTGTAGCACCATGATTTATTCATTTATTTAATTTATTTGCATATTTGTCACACTTAAATAATTTAATAATAATCGAATGACATTTTATATAATCAATAATCAAACTCATTTTAATATTGCACGAAAATAACCTGATTAAATACAAAATGCAGTTTTTAAATGGTAATTTCAGTTACTAAGGGAAAAAAGCTGTCCAAATTTGCTGAGCCCTATGTGAAAAAGTAATTGCCCCCTTGTGCCAAATCCTGAATTTCATGTAATTTTTGGACAACTGAGTTAAATTTCACTTGCCACACTCGGACCTGATTACTGCCAGACCTGTTGAATCAAATTCACGGCATTGCAACACGGTATTGTGACAATATCGTATCGGTTATCCCACTGGTAGTCTTTTAAATTCCCTGCATGGTTTACCCTTACACAGAAGTGTACATCATCCCACCCCTAAACCTAATCTTCCGTGGGTGACCTGAAGTTGCTCAGTAGGGTCTTTCCTGAAATCAGGCCATGAACTTTCCATCACTTATCCTGACTCATTGTAACTGTATCCAGCATATCCCTCATGTTTCCACTGTCTGAAACGTGAAGCACTGATCTCCTCTCTCCTGTTTCCTTCTCCTGTCCCTCTCAGTCACACTATGTCTCCGGCATCCCAGGCGGTGCATGTCGTCCTGCATGTCTGCCTTTATTTTCACCACAGGGGTCAGGACAGAAGGAGGAGCTTAGTGCACCATGAGGCAAAGTGTCAGTGTGGCAGATAATGTCAAGGGTGTATGTGTGTGGCAAAGACGTATATGTGTGTGTTTGTGAAAGATAACGATGGATTACAACAGTTGCAGACGGAGGGACGGATCCGTTCAGCTTCTATGCAGCCCTGGTAATGAATAATGTTTAAGAATGCTTAGAAATGCAAAAAATGCTTTTCCTCAAGTTATCAGACTAACAGTGCAACATTTATCGTGTGTGCTTTTATTTAAAACACAATGCGTTACACAGGCACAGGATTTTCATAAAGTGGATCAACTTTTGAGTGTCAGCTTAAGACATTGAAGTTCTAGATTGTCATTAAGATTTTGTCTAAATGTGTTATTCAGTAAACAAACACCACACATTTTGTCCCGCGCCTTTAGTGAAAACCTAGCATGATCCCGGTGTCTTGTTACTTGTCTTGAATAACGCGGCATATCTGTTCCCTCCTTCGTATCTGTGCTTCATTGAATTGCGTCCAGAAATGCCTTGTTATCTACTCGGCAGCAATCTGTTGTGTCACCAGTTACTTGAGTATTGCAGCTTGTTTTATTAACAGCTGTAAATCCGCAGGCAGGTATACGATGTGTGTTTTATAGCCCCTGCTGTCTGTCAAGTTACTTGCACTCTGCCATATGTAACATGATATGCTGGCGATTTAAAGCAGCTCCGTACAGGACAAGGTGCTGAGTTTTGAAAATCATACAAGTGATTGTTGGGAAACGAGCAGCGATTGTTCTTAAGGAAACAACAGTAATTGATGTTTAAGGGGGTTTGTTGGGAATAGGGGTGGTTATGATTGGCTTGTTGGGAAAAATGGTTGTCCGTCAGTGGTTTATGGGAACAGTGCCGTTCATGGTTAGTTTTTTGGGAACAGTGCTGATCAGCGTTGGTCATTGGGAACAGTGCTGATCAGCGTTGGTCATTGGGAACAGTGCTGATCAGCGTTGGTCATTGGGAACAGTGCTGATCATAAGTGCTGATTTTGGTAACAGTGTTGAACATGATTTATCATGGAGAACAGTGCTGGTCAGGGTTGGTGGGAACAGTGCTGAACATGGTTGGTCATGATCAGTAACAGTGCTGGTCATGAGAGCTGATTTTGGTAACGGTGCTGAACATGATTTATAATTGGAAACAGTGCTGAACATGATTGGTCTTTTGGAATAGTGCTGATCATGGTTGGCCTGTGGGAACAGTGCTGAACATGGTTGATCATGATCAGGAACAGTGCTGGTCATGAGTGCTGATTTTGGGAAGAGTGCTGATCAGCGCTGGTCATTGGGAACACTGCTGATCAGGGTTGGTCTTTGGGACCACTGCTGATCAGGGTTGGTCTTTGGGAACACTGCTGA
Source organism: Clarias gariepinus (assembly GCF_024256425.1). NCBI lineage: Eukaryota > Metazoa > Chordata > Actinopteri > Siluriformes > Clariidae > Clarias > Clarias gariepinus. The sequence goes on along the minus strand of NC_071108.1, from coordinate 29,413,468 downwards.
TATTGGGAACAGTGCTGAACATGGTTAATCTTTGGTAACAGGGCTGATCGTCGTCGGTCACTGGGAACAGTGCAAACTAGGCGACAGGAACAGTGCTGGTCGCGACTGGGTGATGGAAGACCATTGCTATCAGTGATTAGTGATTGGGGACATAAAGTACATAAAATACAGCTTAGTCATGCTTTAAAAAATAATTAACCGTAAATGGATGCAAAAAGTAGCAAAATCTAGTGACAAAGTCAGAATGTTGGCAGAACAGATCAACACAAATATCCCTAGTTAGTACGGTTGTCCCAGTGGTTCAGCAGCTTCGGCTCTGTGAAAGCCACTTATATAAACACAACTTGTAGTGATGTTCTACATGATCTTGTACAAATGTAATAGCAGTTATAATTATTTAACATTTTGGAAAGATTTTATAGAGAAGATCCTTTGATGTAGGTTAGTAACGGTTGCGGTTTTGGCATTTCTGCCTGCATGTTTCGTGTTGTTTAGACGTGATGAAGTAAATTGTTGCTTGTTTCCATTGTGCTCTATTTCAAGCGCTGTCAGCGCGCGCCATGCTCGCCTCTCCGAGAGTAAACACGGCTAAACTTCTGCTTCTGCCACTTCCCTGTTATAAGTCACTTCACCCACTGCTCTGGGCTTGTGTCAAGAATACTTGAGTTGCACTCTTGTATGAAGCATAAAAGCAGACATGAAAAAACGGCCCAGACGTCTGAGAAACGTGATCGTGACAAGGTAACTGGGCGCTTTAGGTTTCAGAGCTTGCTCCCTGCAGATATTTTTCCTGCCTGAAACCTGATTACCTGTTTGAAATGTTCAAACATGGGAGGAATGTTTCCGGCCTCTGCGAAGTGTTTCCCAATAAATACCAAACTGGATTCAACATAAGTATCAGATAGCCACATAAGTACAGGACAGCTTGAGAGGGTCTGGCTGTTGCTTTACACACTGTTGATGTTACGCACTGGTGATTGTTGTGTTTTATCGGATTAGTAACCAAGTAACGATCAGAGTGAATGTTGTTGTTTTTTTCCCCCCGACTGCTGTGTTTCAGAAAAGACGCATAAGGAGATCATGGCGAAAGGCTCGAGCGGGATGGAGGTCATTCTCTCATCTTTAGAGGTAAAGCTGCCTTATAAAGAAAAAACACACACAGTGCAGCATGAGAGGGAAGAAAATCTCCCAGTTAACTCGAATAGATACTGTCCAAAGAGTGCAATAATAATAATTGTTGTTCTTATTGATAACAGTTACATTATTGTTTATGATATCTTTTTTGCTGTTGATGATACTGTAGTTGCAACATTATTTTGTTTGACCTCACAGAACACAAGGGATTTGCAGACAACGCTGAACATCCTGGGGATCCTAAATGAGCTCTTGACTGTGGGTAAGTTTACAATGAGGGAGAGTCAAAAATTACCCGCACTTCGGTTATAATAAGACTTCTATTAGCCGAAAAAAGAGCAGCATGCTGTAATTCATGTTTTGTGGTCTGAGGGTTGTCCCCGGTGTCAAAACAACTCACGGAAGAGGGTAAACAAAGGCGTTTGGATATCTGCAAACAGAATCTGCAACATTACTCGGAAAAAGGTTATCAGGAAAAAGGTTCAACAATCAACAGTATTCGTTACAGTGAAAGGCTTCTCGAAGAGCTAAAGCATAAACTACGGATTAAACGCATAGGACGCTATTCAAGGGTGTTGTGACAAACCATGTCCACACACTTCTGTCCACACTATCGACACTCTGCAAAAACTTTATACTGAGATGTTAAAGCATCCTCTCTATAGTCCTGATCTTTAAAAACATCAGACTTTAAAAAAGAAAATCTATTTAGTCCCCTTTTTTGTCCCCTTTTTTGTTTCCTTTTTATGTGTGAAAACAGCCATAGGAGGATGAAGATTCCCTTCTGATGAAGAAGTGACGACAGTTATGCATTTGTGGCTTGCAGCTTAGTCTAGAACATTTTCAATGAGGGAATGAGAGAGCTTGTTGACAGATGGACAAGTGAAAAGCAAGGAGATTATGTGGGGGAATTGAATAAAAAGGAACCTTGGATTATGAGCATAATTCATCTTGGAAGCAGGCTCATATTTTTAAATACTTGTAAACCAAATCGAACTTTCCCATAAGAAATAATGAAAACTCAACTTTTTCATTCCACAGCCCCAAAAAAATACATAAAAATAATTAACACAAAATATAAAGTAAAAATAATGCGGATGTTGATTTATACCAGTAACGGACGCGTACTAAGACCCAGCAGGGGAGACGATTACCCACAATTCCGCAACGCAAGAGAGAAAAAAACTGTTGGCTCAGTTGTGATCACGTGACGCTCGGCATCAAAACAAGTAGCGCATGCGTGATACATGATACTCGGTACTCGTAAACCAAGACTTGTTTGTTTTAAAAGTCAAAATTGATTAAAAATCTTTGCTCGTCTTGCGGAACACTCCAAACTTTGTTACTCGCAATCCGAGGTTTCACTGTATTTAATTTTAATAAAATCTACAACCAGAATGTGGATCATTTTTGACTCACCCTCGTAGATATTACTTAACTCTATTATATCTTGTCTTTATATGTTTTTAATATGCATAAGCCATAAAAAAACAGATACTTATTGTTGGTCAAGTTCTTTTATTGATTGCATTTACATGTAGCTCAGGTTTACCAGTTTCACATTAAAATGCTCATCCCCATGCTTCAGGGGTTTAAACAACCAGTATTTTAACATGTTGCGCAGGTGGCGGCCGCAGGATTGGAGTCTTCGTATCTAAAGGAGGAACCGGCATCCTTCTGCAGTTGCTGCTTAGCTCGGGCAGAGAAACGTCTCCCAATGAAGAGCTCATGCTGCAGATCCACTCTCTGCTGGCCAAGGTCGGGCCTAAGGGTAAGAAACAGACCCGTTCACATGCTGTGGGAGTATTACGAAATGCCTGATGCTCAGTGATGAAAAGTCAACACATTTTCCCTGAATCGCTTTTGCAGACAGGAAGTTTGGAATTAAAGCGCGGCTCAGCGGGGCCCTGAACGTCACCGTGAATCTGCTGAAACAAAACCTGCAGAATTACAAACTGATGCTGCCGTGTTTGCAGGTGCTCCGTGTCTACGCCAGCAACTGTGAGTGCAAGAATGCGTAAGCACATTTAAAAAGACAAACCAAGTCACTAAAAAAGAAAAAAAGCTTTAGGTCATCATCAACAAATGCATGTATTATATAGTATATAGACTACTGTGTATCCTAGTATTGTGGCAAGATTTTAAACATTTATGAATTGAAACAAAGGCCTGTATGTATGGACATGATGATTCCTGACGCAACCTACCCATTTTATCCGGGCTTGGGACCGGCACTGCATCCAGTGGCTGGGGTTTGGTCGTTAGCTGGGAATCGAACCCGGGCCTACCACACGGCAGGCGAGAAACCTACCACTGAGCCACCTTATAGCCCTCTATAACGGCGAGCGGCACACTGGCTTCGTTGATCGCACTGTTGCCTTATATTTCAAGGTTCGAGGGTTCATCGGGTCTGTGTGCATGCTTGCTGGTTTCCTCTGGGTACTCGGTTTTCCTCCCACAGTCCAAAGACATGCAGATTAGGCTAATTGGCGTTCCCAAACTGCCTGTAGTGTGTAAATAGCACCACCGCAACCCTGTATACAGGATCAAGAGGTATAGACGATGACTGAGTGAGTGAGTAAATGGTCCTGGCAGTTAACTAGCATCACAGTGACCTGAGATGAAGTGTAACCTTGTTGAAACATATTCAAAATGTTATCTAACAACATTCCCAGAACCTTAAAATATCTCTGTTGAAGCTAAAATTCCCAGAACATTACCCGAAACATTCTCAGAGTGCTGTTTAAAACGTTCTCGACAGTGCAACAGTCTTAGAACGTTGCCCAGAACGTTCATTACAGTACAATACGTTCTGCAGTTATATAAGATCACTTTTTTAATATGAATAATTAATAATATTTGATATGAAGCATTCTTATTTCGCTCAGCAGCAGTGAACGCAGTGTCTCTGGGAAAGATCGCCGTAGTGGAGATGATGTTCAAAGTCATTGGACCTTACAGCAAGAAGAACACCACTCTTCTGAAGTACGTATGACTTTTTCACATATAAAGTCTAAAATAAACACACCATCTTCATGTGATAAATAAAGTACAGAAAAAAAGCAGAACTGATTGCGTTCACAATTTAAATATGATATTTGTTGCTTTTTCAACCACAGAGTGGCCCTCGATACATTGGCAGCATTGCTGAAATCAAGTGAGCCTTTATTTCAATCTATAATGTGGTGTTCCATACATTAAGTAAATTAGTCACTAGTACCTTTGAATGATTTTGTCACAAGTACCTTCAAGTTATTTTGCTGCTGTACAGTCTTGAAGTAGACATGTGATGTGTGTAATTAATTCAGAAGCTCACAGCGTCAATGCTTTTTGTCTATCAGAGATGAACGCCCGGCGGGCGGTGGACCGGGGACACGTGCCAGCTCTGCTCGCCATCTATCAGGACTGGCACCGGAATGACACCCGCCATAGACACGTGCTCATTCGCAAAAGCATTCTGGGTTGCATCAAAAACATCACCAACATCAAGCTGGGCAGGAAAGCCTTCATCGACGCAGATGGCATGCGGATCCTCTACAGCACTTCTACTGTAAGAAACAGGCCTTGTTTTCTAGTTCTCACATGGTCACACTTCATCATCAATCTTATTTACTCTAACAGCACACCATCAAGTCTTTTAATCCTAGCATACTTTATATGACACGCAGCCAGGTTCATAAATATTTCGAGTCATTTTTGGTATTTTTTCACTGTACACATCAAATTTGATACAACACGCACAATGTGAGCGAAGGCAAGACGTTCAGCTTCAATTCAAGGGGTTTGACAAAAGTGGAATGAAATTTTATTTATAAAGCGCTTTGAACAATGATCATTGTCTCAAAGCAGCTTCACAAAATTAAAAGAAGATTATGGAAATGTGTGGAAGCAAGTAAAAGTGAGTATAGATCAGAATGATTAGATTGTCCCTGATGAGCACGCCAAGGGTGACGGTGACGAGGAAAAACTCCCTGAGATGGCAACAGGAAGAAACCTTGAGAGGAACCAGCCCCAACAGGGAACTCATCCTCATTTGGGTCATAAGGCAGCTGGAAGCTTAATATAACAGAGGAGTGCAGTTCAGCACAGGGATGAGTCGGACAGGTGCAGAGGGCAGAGCTCTAAACCATCATGAAGCAGAATCCAGCTGGAGCTGGTCCTTCTCTGGAAGCCTCAGGATCCTCGCAGGGTTGGCCTTTGTCTACTGGAGCTGGCACAATCTCCAGATGCCTCAGGATGGGTAGAAAAAGAAAGAACAGGTGGAGAAGAGTTTGTGTAGTTGCTGTTCATTATATTAGCAGCACTAGATAATTTAGATCTTTCAGATGATCTAGATTCAGATCATGCAGACTAGATCATTAGGTCATTCTATAAACAATGAAGCAGATAAAAAACTTGGAGGTGGTTACATTTGCAACTCTTAACATGAGGTCCAAAGAGGTACAAGTGGAGATGGCCGTCATTAAGATGAAGAAAAGAAAATTAACCATTAGAGTGATGGCAAAAACATTGGAAATGGCCAATACAGCAGACGAGGTCCATGGGTTCCAGACGAGGTCAATGGGTTCCAGACGAGGTCCATGGGTTCCAGACGAGGTCCATGGGTTCCAGGCGCAAGGCAGTCCTTATGTTTGTGATTATGTTGGTTTGTTCCATTATTTATGAGCCACCGGAATGGCAATGCATCTAAAAAATATACAGCTGTATTGTCTGAGTGGTTAATGCCAAAACCCTTTAGATTAAAGCTGAAAGTCTTGACTTCGCTCACATCTTGAATGTTTCATTCATTCAACATTCAGGGTAAATGCTAAAAAAACAAAAATTATCATTGTTCCAATGATGGTTATATGTATAAAATTGTATGGATGACTCGCAAGTATGTTTTGCAGTCTTGTACATTTTTATTTTCTCTCTACTGATCAGGAGTGTTTGCCTGTCAGGACTTTGGATCCTCTGGTCAACATTTCTAGCCTGATCATGAGAAAGTGCTTTCCAAAGAACCGCTTGCCTGTCCCAACCATCAAGAGCGTCTTTCATTACCCACTACCGCACATTCCAGCCAGCGGCCCTGTAGCTCAGCTCTACAGTCAGCCCCCGGGCGGTAAAGCGCATAATAAACACACACATGCAGCAAAAGCTTAGAGGCTTACAGAATCCAGACAGTTTTTAAGAAAAACTCTGAGAGGATCAGTGATTATATGACTTTAAGCTCCAGTTGAATGAGAGAGCGTGATAAGCTGATGTCTTGTCTGTTGCAGTGGATGATGTCTTAGATGAGAGTGATGATAACGAGGACACAGAGATCGACACCGAGAACGAGGAGGACGAGAAGGACCACAAGCCCCAGGTCACCTTAAAATACAAGTTGCGAAGTATTCCTGTTAAACGTAGTGATGTCATCGGTACTGAGATTGCACAAAGTCGTGTGCAAGTTATTCACCTTGCCTCGATTTAATTCAATTTTATTTGTGTAGTGCTTTTAACAATTGTCATTGTCGCAAAACAGCTTTACACAATCAAAAGAAAATGATAGAAATTTGTATGAAATTAGAAAAATGGTAAATGAGCCAAGGGCGACGGTGGCGAAGAAAAACTCCCTGAGAAACCCTGAGAGGAACCAGACTCAACAGGGCACCCATCATCATTTGGGTGATCTCAGATATAGCAAGGAGTCATACTGTGTGTTCGGAGGCTGGAACTTCAGTACAACAGTTATGGATTTGCACAAAAAGTATGACGTACTTAACCAAAATAAAGAAAATGAAAACAAAATTTTTTATGTGATCTCATTGCAGAATGATGACATCGAGACCGATATCAACAAGCTACGACCCAGACACGTACAGATACGGCAGTTTGATGAACTAAGGCCCTTTGAGCGCTACTTTCCGGAATTTTCGGAGGATTTTCAGGTAGGGATTCGCCTTCCGTTCAACATTTGGTCCAGATGTTAAAGCTTAGGACAGAGATTATGATGATGCAATCAGGAGCCTTGTCCTGCTTTGTCTTCGCCCTGAATTCCTCTTCTTTCCCGTTTAAACTTCATATGCATTGTAGCTTCTCTAAAATCAGTCTGATTAACTGTTTAAAAAGATGTGTTTAGTTTAAATTAAAAAGTTATTTAAGGTTTAGGAAGCTAGGACAAATATGTCAATTATATGTTTATTTTTAAATGCATTTTACGAATACCTTAACTTTAGTTTAAGTCGAGATTTCTTTCACATTTGCACTAAATTATTGTTTTTCCTGTCTTTACTGATTGTTTCAATAATTGAAACAATAATCAATAATTCAACAATGAGAAGTAAAACTCTCAGCAAACAAGGGAAATGGAAATAGTTTTCTGTGACTGTGGTTTATTTTAAAAGAAATTTGTCGATTTTAGAGAGTTAAACTTTTGAACTAAAAGTACAAATCGATTCAGAACGAAAGCTCACCCATCGATTCAGTTAATTGTAGCGATTAATAAAATATCAATTGCATCGCGCAATCGATTTAATCGCACAGCTGCAAAATGAAAGCACCCTAAATTGCTGACTGTAGCTTTAAAAACCTCATATGCATTTAAAGTTTTCTTTTGTTTTTCTTTTTTTTTTTTCGTTTTAAACCCGACACCTTGGCACACTACTGTACACCCGGTATGATGGGAACTCCAGACATAACTGCATTAGAGCAATTTGATTGATATCATATGCTCTTCTTTATTAAATTGCTCTCCTTTAGAACTGTTGATTTAAAAAAAGGTCCTCCTCCTAGCCGTTCAGCTCGGATGCCCTTTCTTTCAGGATTACGATTTTGAGACGAACAAATCCACGTCCACGTCCCCTTCCGTTCCTGAAGCCCCAAAGCAGCAGAAACACTCGATAGTCATCCCTACAGCTCAGACCAAACCCAGGAACAGATCCTCACACCAGAACGAGGAGGAAAAACCCATGGGTCTGAAGAGCATCTCGAACTCCAAAGCTCCGGAGCGGGAGCTGGTGCACGGTCTGAGCCGGCTGCTTCTCGACGCCTCCGATCCGGTGAACGGGGGAGGTTGCGTGGAGGCGGGGCTTCTGGATGAGGGCGGGGCAGAGCTTGAGGTGCCTGATACTGCGGCTCTGCTGCCCCTGCATGACCCTGAACTGTACCTGGAGATGGTGAAGGGGACGTTCTCGGTGCCCGGGTACACTGAGGTGGCGTACCCGGATTATTTCGGTCACGTCGCACCTAACATTCGTGAGCACATTCTCGAGAGGGTTTATGGCGTACAGAGGTGAGGACTTTTTAAATATTAGTAGATATAAGTCTTGGTTTGGCTTTCTATCCTTAGCAATCTGATTCTATTAATATGCGCATTAGATACGCCCTCAATCCTACATGCCCCGCCCCTTCAGAAGTGTAATGCTAAACCTAACATTTGCATATTGGAAGACGATTGGCCTTTATGTTTCATGATGCAATAACACTTTATGCTTCTTCTTACTGCAGAAATATTTTTTTTATTTAACAGGATATTTATTTAGAGTATAAATGTAGTACATTCTAAATATTTTTCCCAACAGGGCGAAGATCTTCCAGGATATCGAGAGGCTCATCCATCCCGGCGATATCATGGATAAGGTTGTGTACGACCTTGACCTGCAGAGGTCAGTTGTTAATGCTGTTAATAACATTTTAGCCTAAAACGCTTCATACTCCCTTAATATTATATTAAAGATGCACTCGGTACTGTCTGGCTTTTTAATGTCGGTCTTTTTTTTTTTTTTTTTTAAGCTGTCCATTAATTGATGATGACGAGGCTCTGAAGTTCAACTCGCAGTTTGAGTCGGGGAATCTGCGCAAAGCGATTCAAGTCAGAAAGTAAGCAAGATTCGTTTTAAAAGCATCAGTACAGTCATGTTCAAAAGTTTTTACACCTTTTAATACTATATGTTTTTGTGTGAAATCATCTGATCGTAGCAGGTCTCATGATTAGACAAACAATACATCAGACGAACAATACATTTTCCACCATGCGAATATTTATTTAACAAAAATCTAGCCAAAAAGAAAAGTACTTAGTGTTGCCTACATGTTTTTTTTTTGCCTTCATTTTTGTTAAATAAATAATTGTAAGATAAAAAAGTTGTCTGTTGAAAATCCAATTCCTCTGAGTGTGTTATGTCGCCCCCTAATGGAGGGAATTGGATGCAACCAAAATAGGGAGAAACTTGAGGGGAAAAATGGGGGAAAAAAGGGAATTTGTGCCTTTTTTTTTTAAATATGATTTTTGTGTTCTTTAGGTTTGAGTATGACTTGGTGCTAAACTCGGACATCAACAGTAACCACTATCATCAGTGGTTCTATTTCGAGGTGAGCGGCATGCGTGTGGGGGTACCGTATCGCTTCAACATCATCAACTGTGAAAAATCCAACAGCCAATTCAACTACGGTGAGCTACGACCAAAGCTGTCACTGTAAAACAATTACTGTTGTCTCAAGACATTATGCACACACACATAAAAAAAAAGGGAAACGGACAAATTTACTACATGAAATTTTAAATTGATTGTGGGAGAGAAAGAGGTTTTTGGCATCATATGAGGGGTATTCAAGTCAAACTGGGACTTTTAAAAATTCGGAATGAATGAAGACGTAAAACCGATTGACATTTACAGAAGACTTCGGAATCCCGGTTTGCCTTGAACACTTCTCGTATTATTGAGTCGGAGTATCTGTACTGATTGTGTACAAGTCTGGCGGTGACGTTTTCTTAGTATAATTAAAAGATCTGTGTGTTCTTGTTGCAGGCATGCAGCCGCTCATGTACTCGGTACAGGAAGCGATTGGCGGCAACCCTCGCTGGGTTCGTACCGGATCTGATATCTGCTACTACAAGTAGGTTCTGCTCAAATATTCAGTTTATTTCCATTGGACATAACCGGGGAGAATGGACAATAACGTAGAGAAATTCAAAAATGCCATGTTTTATATATATATATATATATATATATATATATATGTATGTATATATATTTGTTTTTTTTTTCCTTACTTAAAAAAAAAATACAAAAATTTAACTCATTATTTTGGCAGGATTTGTCACGTTATACAAACCATTTCAACTAAATAAATATATCAATCATCGTTTAAACATTCAGCCATGAAAATGTTTAAACGAGAGGCGTTCAAGTCAAACCGAGACTTTTGATTTATAAGATTTCAAAAAACTCCCTTTATTTCTCTATATAATCCCCTGCAACACTAATGCACTTATCCCAGGGTTTCACTAGTGCTTGGACACCATCAAGGAAGAACGTTTTCTCGGTACACTAGAGCTACGATCACACCCCCTGCTTCACATTTGATGCTCCAGCCTTTCAGGAACTCCTTTAATTGCACAAACATATCCTACTGCCCTCTCACTTCATTCTTCTGCTTCAGGTCTGCGATATGTTCGGTCCTTGGTATTGATATTAGTCCTTCGGTTTGGCAGCTAGTCTCGAAAAGAATACATACCTCTTCTATCTGTGCGCGTCATGGAGTTCTGCAGTGCAAAGTGGTGCACAGAGTCCACTGGTCCAAAAGTAAACTGTACTGTATATACCCTAGCATTGACTCTAGCAGTGATAAATGTCATTGTGGTCCTGCTGATCTCATCAATATGTTTTGGTCAATGCTGGTTATATTCTCATTTTGGACAGCTGTTTTTGACTCTCCTTCCGGTTACTGTAATGTGCAAGCAGTGTTTGTGAAAGGTTGTGTAGACAGTTACCACACAAGTTGGCAACGAGTTATGCGCTCATTTTAAAGTATCGGGGGTGTCCATCATTTTTTTTATGCCAGTCAATGAAAGAGACAATAATTTTTATGCCATTCACGAGAAATTTCATTACAAGTCCCGGTTTGACTTGAACGCCCCTCGTACATTTATGATGATACTTTACACATCTTTAATAAATAATTTATTTAAAAAGGAACTTGCAGTAATGTCAGAGAAATAAAACCCTCCTTTAGGCTTCTTTAAGAAGCACATAAAACCTGCCCATGTCTGGTTGAGTAAAACTTGTTGTGAAAACACCTCGCCTTGTACAATCCCAGAGGAGAAAAGCAGAGCAACAAGGTCACGCAAGACTGAACTCACCATCAACAAAATCCAACCTGCCAGGCTTATTCATGCGCGTGTTTGTGTTGGCATTCTTCTTCTTCTTCTGCTTCTTCTCCCTGCTTACAAAGCGCTATTTACCGTGTCTGAAAAGCGCGATGACTTTTTAATTCGGAGGTGTATTATTCTATCATCTATCACATCCTGCTGCACTGTGTGACACGAATAATGACAATATCTCATTCGTACAGGCTGATCTATTTCCTGTCTCCGCAGGAACCATTTCTCACGAAGCTCCATCGCCGCCGGAGGTCAGAAGGGCAAATCCTATTACACCATCACCTTTACCTTGAGCTTTCATCACAAGGACGACGTCTGTTACTTTGCCTATCATTACCCGTACACCTACTCGACCCTGAAGGTATCGTACGGCTCAACCTCCTGACCTCGAGCCGTTTCTGTTCAGTGTACGTGGACTTTTTGATCTGATCTGTTGTGATCTGATGTGTGTGTGTCAGATGCATCTCCAGAAGCTGCACGCTCTGTGCACTCCTAACACCTATTACAGACAGCAGCAGCTCTGCAAGACGCTGGGAGGAAACGACTGCCCCCTGCTGACCATCACTGCCATGCCGGAGTCCTCCAGCAACGACCACGTCTGCCAATTCAGTACGACTCTCACGTAAACAGATACACACACTTATCCACTTATTATCTTTGTGAGGAACCTACAACATTCCCAAATGTCGTGATATGCAAAAATGTACGTGCTGAACCGGGAACGGTGTGTGTGCAGAGAACCGTCCGCTGGTGTTTCTCTCGGCACGCGTTCACCCCGGAGAGACTAACGCCAGCTGGGTGATGAAGGGCACGCTGGAGTTCCTGATGAGCTCCAGCCCTCTGGCACAAAGCCTCCGAGAGAGCTACATCTTCAAAATCATCCCTATGCTCAACCCGGACGGAGTTATCAACGGCAGGTATGTACACGTGCACACACACACGTGGATGCTGTTCAGCATCCGTTCACTTTTTATACCATCCCTCATTCTCATTGGCGCTTGCGCTCTGCTCGTGTGTGTGTGTATAGTCACAGATGTTCTCTGAGCGGCGAGGATCTGAACAGACAGTGGCAGAACCCCAGTACGGAGCTTCACCCCACCATCTACCACACCAAGAGTCTGCTGCAGTACCTCAACGCTATCGGGAGAACACCTCTGGTGAGACGGAGCCTGATTTTTAAGTGTGGGTTTTCCTATCTCGTCAAAAATGATCTGCACTCAATTCAAATGCATCATTTTCTTGACATGATGTAATGTTTTTAATACACTTTGTCCATTTTTCAACACGCGGACGCGATGTCTGTATACCCTCATTTTAATCTGAGCTGCGAACCATGAATGCACCGCTATCTTCACTTCTTCATCAGAAGTGAATCTTCATCCTCGTAGGGCTGCTTTTAGGAGACCAAACAGGTGAAAGCCTGATGCAGCAAGATCAGGACTATAGGAAGGACGCTTTAGCACCTCAAACTAAGTGTTTGCAGAGTGACGACACCGAGGGCAGAAGTGTTCAGATGTGCACCTTCATGCGAGATCACGACACACTTGGATATCAGTCATCTGTTTTATCTGAAGTTTAAGCTTCAGCTCTTTAATAAGCGTCTCACTGTAACGAGCACTGTTGATTGTCGAACCTTTTTCCTGATAATGTTCCAATACTGGCCCTTGAGAATCCCAGAAAACTGTAAGGAACTTAACTTTCCTTAGAGTATCTGTACAAATTCTGTTGAGCTCTCTCAGAGGGGAGGGATGAGAGGTAGTTCGTGCCCCCACATTAATCACGGCTCTACAACCAATCAGGGGCGTCTGTGAGCTCACACAAGTGGAAGGAGCAGATAGCGCTTTCCTCCGAGTGTGTTACGCCGCCCCCAACGGTGCGTGAGCAAGCAGTTCGAAAAGATGCGGTCGGCTGGCGTCCCGTGGTTTGAAGGAAACGCGTGATAGACTTCGGCCCTCCCGGCTGAATGGTAGTAGTAGCATTAATGTGGGAGCCCCCTAGTGACGGGGAGGAATAGGATACCGCAAACATTAGGGAAAAATACCCCCCAAAAAATAGAACTTCTCCATCCATTCATACGCATCTTTGTGTTAAAAACGTCTTCGATAAATAACGGCACCAGAAAAATTAATCACTGCACGATGCTCTTTTTTTATGTAAATCACGCACAGATGAACTGATGTAACACGTTCACACTGGGGAGACAGGAGCCTCGAACGGAAAGCACTGATGAGAAGTTTTAATATAACCGGAGTGCTGATCATTTTTGACTCACCCTCGTCCATGCTTTAGTTGGCTGATGTATAAGTGACACATCGTGTGTGTGTAGGTTTTCTGTGACTACCACGGCCACTCGAGGAAGAAGAACGTGTTCATGTACGGCTGCAGCGTGAAAGAGACGGTGTGGCAGACGAATGTCAGTGCCAGCTCCAGTGACCTTCAGGAGGATCTGGGATACAGGGTAACACACACACACACACACACACGACTGTATGGGCTATATTGAGCTACTGTATCACCCCCTATGCATTTACACTGGACAGCTGTCCACATCCGTGTCTCACCCGTGTCCATGTTCATCCGTGTGTCTCACATGTTTGTGTATGTGTGTTAGACTCTGCCGAAGTTGCTGTCTCAGTTGGCTCCGGCCTTTAGCCTGTCCAGCTGCAGCTTCGTGGTGGAGCGCTCGAAAGAGTCGACCGCGCGCGTGGTGGTGTGGAAGGAGATCGGCGTCCAGCGCAGCTACACCATGGAGAGCACGCTGTGCGGCTGCGACCAGGGCAAATACAAGGTTCGTGAGTGCGAGAGTGCGCGAGTGTGTGTGAATGTGCACACGTGTGTTTAAGGGTAAAGGAATACTGGTTAAATATTGCAGGAAATACCACAACACAAAGGAACGAAATCTAAAGTAGGGGAGGAAACGCACTTGGTGTCATGCTGTTAGAGGGAAATAATCAAAGTCTTTGATGTAAAGCTGAGCTATTTTTATAACCCCGAGGTTGATTAATGTATAATAACTGTACTCAAGGTTTCTGCCTTTTGGACCAAAACAACTCATTCAAACATGACATAGCATGCTGCATTTTTAATTTATGTATATTTACGTTTTTACGTGTTTACTTGCCATTATTTGGAGAAGACTTTCTAAATCCTAAGGACTTTTTTTCTGGTGGGAAATGTGCTGACTCCTTCTAAATACCAGATGTGTTCAAGTCAAAGCGGGACTTTTGATACTGTATAATCCCCTGCTACACTCATGCACTTATCCCAGCATTTCACTAGTGCCAGGATACCATTAAGGTAGAAAGTTTTTCCGACTTAAAAAATCGACTGATGAATCGTTGCCAACTTGCGGGAGAGACGCATCTGTCTGTGGGAATTATGCACATTTCAGGAACTCTGAACGTACAACATCCCTTTCCTCCAAGCCATTTCCACAGTTTTGGCCATTTAAGGAGTTCCTGGGAGGCCAGGGTTTCACCTACCTACGTAGTAGGTAGCAGGTAGTTTGATCATGGCTCAAGCGCACTAAGAAAAACACTAGTGAAACTATGTTCTTTTATCCTGCACAATCAAAACCCCCTCACACAGTGGTTTAAGCAGAACTGGTTTGCTTTTACGAGGCCCTCAGCTCATACAGACCAAGACTCCTCTTCCAAGTTATACTACGAGCTCAGACGGGTTTACGAGTGAGTTTTCGATGCTCGGAGGATCCCTCTGACACACGGTGCATTCCACAGCCAAGTGAACTTAAAACCAGCCACATACCGGTGAGATTGGTTTCATTTTGATTCTTGATTAAATGTACTGGACTCTGCCTGGAGGTGTGGAAAAAGAGTGCAAGTATAAAAATGCTTCAGTTTCCAGAGCATGCAGGACGATCTTTTCCCGGTGGAGACTTTCTGTGTTGGTCTTTATGCGCCGGTGCTTTGAATTGAAACCAATCCCAGGCTCATCTGAAGCTTACATTGTTTAGGCTTAAGCTTAAATAAACCAATAAAATATGTACATTTACATATATGTACAAATAAAATACATTTCGAAAAACGCTTGCCAGTGTTTGGGATTCGATTTAGGAAGATTTGCGTCAGCGTTCTTCTCACTCGCTCGTTCCTTTTGAATTTTTTTATATCTATTTTCCGGCGACAGGAAACACCGAACACTGTCCGTGACCCTGAGTTAAAATTCCTGGCCTGGGTGTGAAGACAGGGGCGACATGGGAGTAGAAGATGGTGTGAGAAAGACAAAGAGAAAACACTCACTCGGAGAGAAGCGGGGGCGATATGTAAGGTGGAGTTCGGTCAGTAGATGGCGCTGTGGCTCAGTAGATGAGCAGAGCGCGGCCCATGCTGAGATCTCCGGTCTCTAAATCAGTGACTCATTCTGCGTGTTCTCACAGATAATGGCTCCCCGTGAGAGAGTAAAGCAACATGGCTGAAGCTTTGCGCAGTGAGAGGCTCAATGCTTTTGTGCACACACACACACACACACCCTTAGGGAGATGATTTGTGATGAATCTCTGGAAGCCAGCTGCTGAAACCTGCATTAGTTCAGCTTTCTGTCTGGAATTTTGGACTGTTTGATTGTGTGTGTGCGTGCGTGTGTGTGTGTGTGTGTAGGGTCTCCAGATCGGGACGAGAGAGCTGGAGGAAATGGGAGCTCAGTTCTGTGTGGCTCTGCTCAGACTGAGACGCCACACGTCACCCCTGGAGCTGCGCAATCACAACACACACCTGCTGGATGTGGAGAGCGATTTAATAGACACAAGCTGCAATGTCACCTGGTATACACACGCACACACACACACACACACACACAGTCTCAAAACACGCATACACATATAAATGAACATTTGGATGCATTTACCAGACACTTTTGCATTTACCGGAGGAACACGCACACACACACACACACACACACACACACACACACACACACAAAAGAAGCATGAGCAACATGTTTTTTTGGCAGATTTATGATAGCTGAACTTACATCTCTCTTGTTTAAAGCACTAAGAAAAAGGCATTTTATCCTCTAGGCAGTTTTGGTTAAGGTAGGGTTAATAAAGGTCAAAAGGAGAACAATAAAAAAAAAAATCATGTCATGTTACATCACATCCCATAAAAAAACTTACTGTAGGTTTAAATACTTAAAATGCAAAGGAAAAAAATAAAAACAATTTTTTGTTTTTTCATGAAATAGAAGTGGCCTTGCGCCTTTAGGTTACGGGTTCGATTCCCTCTCGGGTCCGAGTGCATGGTTTCCTCCGGGTACTCTGGTTTCCTCCCACAGTTCAAAGACAGGCGGATTATGCTAATTGGCACTTCCAAGTTGCCTGTAGTGTGTGAGTGTGTGTGTGTGTGTGTGCCCTGGGATGGACTGGCACCCTGCCTCATACCCTAAGTCTCCTGGGATGGGCTCTAGGCCCCCCGTGAGCCTGTATACAGGATAAAGCGGTATAGACGATGAGTCGATGAGATGTGATAGAAGCCCTCATGGTAAAAGACAGGCATGTTTTTAATATTGACTCATAAATCAGTAAATTTTTATTAAAGATTGAATATGTACCGTATGTTAAGAAAAAAAAAAAGAATCCATTATCTGAAATGCTCCTAAAACCTCCATGATCCCCCCCCCCCTCAAAAAAAAACAAAAAACAAAAAAAAACAATCATGACAGTAATAGCTCGAATGATATCAGTGTCTAGAAGCTTCTTGAGAACGCACCTCTGCTCCTCCCAGCTTGTTTACTTCTTTAATGGATGACCACACACACACACACACACACACACACACATTCATGTCTCCTCCATTCCTCGTCTAATGGCCGGCACTACTTGAGGAGCTCTCAGTCACGCCGGGCTCTACGCACTTGAGTGAAGTAAGCGAAAGCACTCTAGCCACTCTCCTCATTACAGCCGTCTAATCACCTGATCCGAAAGGCCGCTAATCCGGTTTGAGGCGGCCCCCAGCGTCTGGCCCCCCTTGCCTCCCCACGTCTCGTTGGGATCCAGTTTCTCACCCCCTCACACCATTAAAACCATTAAAAAGCCACTGAAACCAGCCAAACCACCGGGCCGCATGGAACGCGCAAAAACATTAAACCATTTAACTGCTGAACAAGAGAGCCATAAAACCATCATCACGTTATTGTATTAGAGAGAGAGGGAGAGAGAGAAAGAGACGAGAAATGTATTGAGGTTTTTAAACCGCTGTAGAGCCACTTTTGGTTTTAGACCATTGTGGTGATGTTAACAGAGTGGACGGAGTATAATTTAATTAAACACTGAGCATTCACGTCATGTTCAAACGAATACATCTGACTGTATTTACAGTTAACGTTGTACATTGATGTTATTAGGGTGGAACAATTAATCGTACGTGAACTGTGATTAATATATATTTTTTTGTTTACTCAGTTATACAGAGTCGACTGCGTAAGGTTAGTTAATTCGCTAATTACTTTGTTTATTTTTATTTTTTAGACTTTTTTTTACATTTTTAATATAAATGAATATTGGTTTCTAATGAAAAAGAAAATTTTTGATTTTTTTGTTTTTTTTATTTAATAGGTAAAGGGATGAAAAGCAAGAGGATATGTTACTATAGGTTAAGTAACTTCAATAACACATAATGACGGGTTTATTTCTTGTACAATGCAGTAATTTGGTGACAATTGAATAATAATAATAATAATAATAATAATAATAATAAATGTAATTGAATATTAAAAAAATTATAAATGACATTTTAACCATTTATAACTACATCAAATTTAATGTCCATGACACAGATTAGTTCCTGCTTTCACTTATGCCGTATCACTAATACAGTATATGCATATATCACTATATTAGGAGGTAAAGAAACCTGCATATATATGTCTCCTTTTTTATTTTTTGTGAAACCACAAAATGAAACCACAAAAAGCTAAATTCACATGTCTGAAAACTTTTTGTTACATGGAGATGACTCTGGAGCCTGATTTAAAAAAAATAATAAAATAATTAATAGATGATTATGAGCTTATAATAGAAATTAGAAAAGAAAAGGCAGTTGTATAAACTATGTTGTATACATGTGCACAAATATAAACTACATTACATTATACATCATCACAAAAAGAAAAAAAAAACAAAGAATGAAGCTTAATATATCGTGCACAATACATGCATACAAAGATATGGAGCTTTTTGCAAAATCCAGGTTCGTTGTGACATGACCTTTGCCACGTAACAAGTGATAAAGTGACTGATTGTTAATAATGTATTCATGTGTGTATTTATCCCCCAGCCCCACCACTTACGTGATGGAGGAGGACGAGCCTGGCTTTTTAGAAGATGTGGACTACAGCGCAGAGAGTGACGAGGAGAACGAGCTCGAACCTGCTCACGTGGATCTCAATTCTGACCCTGAATTTAGCCACCAAGACTCTCTTACATGAGGGATTGTCAGCCTATCTCGTCCATACCAAATTTAACACACGACCTTATCTACCAAATACAAAACAAAAAACAGTCCTAGTTACTGATACAAGTGTACACTAATTAAACTTCTTGTCCAGTCTGGGTAGTAGTTACCTGAATCGTAATCAGCACCTCATATATGTGCGATCAACCAAACTAGATTCCATAAACATAATAACACTACAATAAGATAAAACTACTCAACTGGAAGATGGCTGAACCACACAACCAGATATAAGGTAAATTTCTGGACAGAATGTAAAATCCAGCTGTTAGCTAGTAATGAACTAGATGTTAAAAATTGCTAAACGCCTTAGCGTTCTCAAGTCATTAAGAACAAATTAAAGGTGCTACAAGTGGACGTTTTACATTTCAGTCAGTTCACATCAACTATGGTGAAGCCATCGCTCTGTTTGTAACCTTAAAGCATTATATCACGTCGTTCATTATACTGTATGTATCATTATAATCGTGTTCTATTGGAGCACATTTTACAGTATTGCATGGCATAAAAAAAAAAAAGTCATTGCACACCAACCACCATGCTAAACATTGCAATTCAGTGTGAGGAATAATAAGTAATACCAAGTTTATCTTCATATCACTCGTGTATTTGGTGTTTGATAGCAGCTCAGCAGTGTGAACAGGTTATAGTATCGGATCATATCGCACAGGTCAGGGTCGAATTTTGCAGCCATTTGCACCATTTCACAAAAAAAAGAAAGAATCCAACCAAAAAAAGGACACTTTCATTTTAATTATTTCTGTCGTGTTTGTATAATAAGTGCATGACTCTTGAATGTCGCGTTATAATTTATTTTATTTGTTTGAAGTTTTTTTTTTTTCTCGTTGGAGTACCTGCTTTCTGTGTATATGTGAATGTATGAGTGCGTATGGATACGGCTTAAATGTATATGGGAGAATCATACCAAACTTTTTTTTTTTTTTTGGTTTTAAAAATGAATGTTTAACCTCTGACTGAAGTGAAAGTAATAAATATTTAAGCGAAACTGGTATGTTGTCTGTGTTGTGATTTTATAGAACAAAAGTAATGTGGTAAAACCCACCTGTTGGTGTATTATGATAAATTACAAAAATGAAATGTGAAATAATATTATTCCATGTCAAACTTCTACACTCTAATTCTTTTCAGTTATTTGTGTCACTGGTAATGGACTGATGATGGCGTTTTGCTCTAAGAATTGATCAAAGCTAGCTATTCGATGTCCGTTAACTTGGCAAGTGCAAGCTATTAGAGAATACACTGTCTCCAAAAAAATAGTTATCCAAAGTTACAGGAAATGAGCTAGAAAGCAAACATGTACTGTAAGATGGTTTTCAATTGCAAGATAACATTATAGAAGCTTTCCACAGTTACATAGCCGACGTCAATAAATTTTCTTCAATGCTATTTTAAATTAGAGATTGTGAGGTAAAACTTGTTTAAACCTTGCTAGTCAACATGAGGAAAAATTAGGAAAATACTTGCAAACCAAGTACAGTTGTACCTTGGCATACAAATGCCTCGCCGTAAGAATTTTCACATTTAGAACCGAAATTTGAGCAAACAAGCCAAACCGAACGCTGGCTAAGTTGCAAATACATCAAAGAGCTGTTTAAAACTTGTTTGCATCAGTAGAATGCCAAGCGAAGGGAGTTTACTTTTCTTTTTGGGGGGGGCGGGGGTTGCGTTTTGTACAAGATTTATTAAAGCACCATCGGTCCCAAAAATTATAGCAAGGGTAGTATCAAGAAGTTTTGTTTTTTATAGCAGCCGTGCCTAGAGGAATCATAAATTAAGGTTAGGTGAGGTTTATCATCTATTTATTTTATATTTTACTTCCTTTACATTTATTGAAAAATATGATTATAGCCATGGAAATTGGTAATATTGGTAAAAAATTTTCAGTGGCTGGAACAAATTATCTGCATTTACATTATTTCCTATGGGAAAATGCATTTGCAATGCGAATTTTAACCTTAAGTACTCGCCTCTGGAACAAATTCAATTCATATGCCGAGGTACCACTTTACTCATTTATTATTAGAAAAAACTATCACAGATTGCAAGTTAACTTTAATGAATATTCCCAAATTCTAGCCAATATCCAAACAAAGCTATTTTAAGGTAGAAGAAATGATCAAAGCTTGCTAGTCAATATGAGTTCCTGAAGCTAATGACCAAATGTTACAGAAAATTTCCAAATTAAGCTGATTATTTATTATAAGAGAGCATCTATTAAAGCTAGCATAAGATAAATTACCCAAATATAATATAAGAGGATATAAAATTTAATATTTAGGGAAAATAATCAACGCTAGCTTGCTAACATGAGTGGAAATTCCCAAATGCTAGTCAATAACAAAGAATCTCCTCAGGATCTTAAACATATCTTTTAACCAAAATGAGTGAAAAATTCCAAATTCCAAAAAATATTGGAAAATATCCCAGTTAGCTAAATGTTGGAGACAAATACTAAAGAATACAAGCTAGTTAACAAATAAAAGCTAGCGCACATTATTGGAAATACTAAAGCTGCACACATTTTTAGTGGAGCTGCAGTTAATGTTAAAGGATTTAAAAAAATATATTAAAGAGAGCATGAACATACAGCAGTAATAAATGATTTCAATTCATTGAATTATTTTTAAGTGAATGGAAATATCAGTTAGCGTGGGATGATAAAGGATGAGGATTACAAAATAAAAGGGGACAAGCTCAGTTTTAGCCTAAAGCTATCATAGAGTTCACTTGTTTGAAGCTCCAACAGAACTGATTGAATATCTTCCAGTACAAACAAGCTTAAGAATATAAAAAGCATTCTACCCCTAAAGTAAATAGGCAGTTCAGTGACTTTAAAGCACCACTATACAAAAAAATCAGAAATCCTAAAGTAAACACGACTCTGAAACAATTTCACAAGCCGTACTGGGACAGCTTTGAACAGCGAGGTTTGGGGTTGTACTATGTGGTGGTTTGTTCAGAATAAAAAAAATAAAAAAAAACAAACAGAAAGATTTTAAAACCCGAAAGATGTTCGACCTTGCCAAACCAGCACGACTACAAAACCTCGTCCAGTTCCCACTGATGAGATGAGAGGTGAAGATTTCGGGAAGGAGCGAGGGAGAGTGCCTAGGCAGAGCAATGATGGAATGTTAATCCCCAGTCAGAATGCTAAATGAAAGCTTGGGGCTTTCAGTTCCGTCACTTCCCCTCTCTCTTTCTACTCATCCCTCCGTTCTTTAGAGCTCAAGAACAAAAGGCAACAAAACCCAGCTGGTCCTCTAAGCCAGCTGCATTCACAGCAGACGCCTGATTAACCTCTCTTTCACACACACACACACAAATGCAGTTCATACACTTTGCCAGATACATAATATAACTTACATCACAGCTGAGTGCTGCATATAAATCATAGTTATATTAATCGCTCGTTCTAATACATTATCGTTTCTATAGTAACAAACAATTACCTGGGATTTGTATGTGGACACTGCACATGATATAAGCCTTATCTGATGATATCTGTCTACCATTACAGTTATATATATATATATATATATATATATATATATATATATATATATATATATATATGAATAATTGTTACCAACGTTGATGTGGTCTTACTGTTATACAGTAGGTGTCTTATCAAAGTGAGTGTGTTAACAGCATCACCACGCATTGTCATTGATTACATATCTACTGTATAACAGGACACCTCGTCGTGTTTGATTTCTTACATATTCATTAAGAAATTAGACTTTATTTACAAAGATTAATTTGACTTTATGACAGCTTTATAACACATACACACTCTTTCTATTTTTTTTTTATTATCCCTTCTCATTGACCTGCCGCCGATGTCTGACGCCCTAGTGAGATTAAAGTGGAGTCCGAGTCAGAGATACCAGACGCCAGCAGAGACAGACACTAGTACTCATCTAGCTCTATCACACACACATATACACTCAAAGCTATTATCCAAATGCACACAGAGAGCTATATTTATGTGCACACTGTTCTTTGTTTTCATCCAAATGCTTCCATATGAGCACCGCTATACTACTACTAATATACTACAAATACAATTTTGATGTGCGCAAAAAATTAAACAGATTTTAAAGGTCTGTTAACTGAAATTATATACATACTGTTGCATTGTGGGTGAGTGCTGATCTGGTTTAATGTAACCTTCATTGCAATGTCCTTCAGTGGACATCTGGTACATGAAAATATAGTCAGTTTATATTAGATTAGGATTGTTGGGTCTCTCAGGTGGTGCAACTGAAACATGTTCGTCTTGTCATCCGGAAATCAAGTTCAGTTCCTGGGTGATGTTACAGTCATGTGTAGCCTGAGTCTAGAGAGCAGATTGCCCATGATTAGCCAATCATGGACGTCTGTGAGGTGGAAGGCACTTTCCTACCAACGGTGGGTGAGCAGCAGTTCGAAATGATGAGGTCAACTGATGTCATGTGTCTCACGTGCACATTACCTACCCCTAATCAGCATTTGGTCAAGGATAGCTCAGTTGTTAAGCCATTGGATTACAGATTGGAAGGTCCCAGGTTTAAACCCCAGCACCATCAAGTTGCCACTGTTGGGTCTTTGAGCAAAGCCCTTAACCCTCAACTGCTCAGATGTATAATGAGATAAACCAGGAACCAGGGGTAGGTCTAGAGGAGTAAAGTTGAGGCGTTCAACCCCAAAAACCATAGACCACCCATCATGCCTCTTGGGTCAGGGATAGCTCAGTGGTTAAGCTATTGGACTACTGATTGGAAGGGTCCCAGGTTACTTTTATATGTAACCAGTTTTCTAGCAATTGAAAAATGACCTGAAAGTATACTGTATGAGTCACCTAATTTTTTTTTTCCTGTTATATCAGTTAAAGAGCTTTGCAGGTTAATATTTGAGGCAATATTGCAGTAATGTTTAAGAAACCAGAATATAATTAAATTAACCTTCACAACCTACAAGAAGTAACTTGTATCAGCATATAATGCTAATGCTAATGGTATGGTAATGCTAATCTAATGTCTGTGTTTTTACATTTGGACATACACTGATCAGCCATCATCATGCCTAATATTGCGTAGGTCCCAGTCCTCTGGAGGCATGGACTTCACTAGACCTCTGAAGGTATGCTCTGGTATCTGGCAGGAAGCAGTCAGTAGAAGATCCATTAAGTCGTATACTGTATATTCTAAATGTATTTTGGATTACGTTTTAATGGGTTCATGCCATACCACAGGTTCTCGGTGTGCACTTATTTTCTATAACAGTACTTCTGAAAGTATTTACATTTGCAAGTGCTCAATCATAAATGTATAATTATGCACATTTTTCCCAGGTTACAATGGCACTCATTTGCAAGAGGTTCCACAATAATCTAAGGCTTATAATAAATTACTAGAAATGTGAAACTTTCTGCAGGAAGATGTTCATCCAACATATGTTGAAGGAGCCTTCACCGTCAGGGTTTAAAACAGGAAACACATTTTTCTTTTAGGGTTTTGCTTGTTAATTCCTCTCCAACATGACATGCTTAATTTTTTTTTGTCCTATTATTTTCAAGAATAAGAAAGAGAAAAAAAGGTTGGTGAGAGAACTACTATTTATAACTGCTTTAACATCAGCCCCAACGGGAACTATCTAACAACCTTTACAGATGTTCCACATATTTAAATGTTTAAACTTTGACAATAAAATAATTTCAAATTGCTTTGCTATACGAGGAAAAAAAATTAAGGACATGCTGAAAAAAGTAACAATAACTCAACTTCAGAATGTCCACAACACACCAAGCTTGCCCTGTTGTGTTTTATTCTAGTTGTTGAAATTATCAGCGTCTTGAATTAGGATTTTTACCAGCCAGATTTTTTTTTTCTTTTATGCTTTGCAATTATCAGCTAATGGACGCATGATTACTACAAGGGGCACTCAAATCAAACTGGAACTGATGACAATTCTCATGAATGAAAGTGTAAAACGATTGACATTTACAGAAGTCTGGAAGCAAAGTACAATGTTGAGCTGCAGTAAAACATTTGAATGGTGCAAACATTTTAAAACCTCAGCCAAGGTAGCCTGGACCCCACTGCAATAACTCCTGTGAACATTCGTCTAATCATGGCTCCAGTGTCCTGAGAACACTTTCCACCTTGATGGAATCCAAGCAGTAGTGAGATGCTGGGATAAGTGCATTAGTGTAGAAGGGGATTATATAGAGAAATAAAGGTAACTTTTACTCTCATAACTGTGTTCTGTTATTCTGCACAATCAAAAGTCCCGGATTGACTTGAACACATGTTTCTATGTAAGTCTTATCACAAACTTTTATAAATCATTTAAAAATATATATTTTACATGATGGATGAGTGAATTATTTAATTGTCAAAGAAAAAGGATTATTGACTGATTATCTGTACCCTGAATTATTAATGTGTTACTGTAAGATGATGGGGTGGGTGGTGTGGGGACTAACGAATGTGTGCATGTATATGTGTGTGTGCTTGTGTGGTAAAGGTTTGGCCTTAAGAAACACTTTGGTTGAAGAGATCTATAGGTGTGGCTGTAACGTAGGTGTGAGATGGCAAAGGTGTGGCTGAAAAATAACAGTATACAATAAAGGAAATCTAGTTCCGTGACCCCCATCGATAAAACGCGATCCTGTTTTTTTAAGCTTAGTTAACATATTGAACATGGACACTGGATAGGGCTAATGACAGAAAGGCCTACTCAGCTTTTTGAAGCTATCAGGAATCTAAGGCTACAGGGAGTCATGACATTGTAAGTTATCCAGTGAAACATAAAGCTGATAAAGATTTAATGCAGTAATAGCATGTACGATTTCTTATGTTGCCGCAGTGCTTAAAATAATACCACATGTACTAGACATTTTCGTCCTAAGTCAGCATATACTGTACGCAGCTGATGGGTAAAGAACTACAGTACTCCTGGGTTTTTCACCCTAGTCTTGATTTACTGCATCACTAATGCATGTTCAATGACCACAATCTGGAATATTCACATTTGATGGTGTTATGAAAGAACGGAAACCTGTTTACTTGACCATTCTAATAATACTATAATCACTCTACATAAGGTTCCTTAACAAATAACCTGTAAAATTAAATCTCACAATGAAACAGACATGAGAGAAAGTCATACCATGTCAATCGTATGATATGACAATCAAGTCATATCAAGATTCAAGGTTAACAAGGTTTCTTGTTGTTTGTAGGATTTGATGGGTTATGAGATGCTTTTCTGCTTACTACAGTTGTAAAGAGTGGATACTTGAGTTATGTAATAAATTCTGAGTTCTTTATGTTTTTCAATTATGGGATATGTGCTTAAATTATCACTCATACTCTTTGTCGTCTTAAGAAAAGGGATAAAATCTATTCTAACTTTAGGGTTATTGCTTAAAAAGGCCAAATGTGATTGTCTGACATTTGAAATTGACTAATGGGAAGCTACTAGTTCCCATTGTATTGATTGTTTTGTGGATAAATTTAAAACCCTGAACTTTCCCCATATTCACAGTTACACCGATCAGCCATACTGTAGCATCAACACTACAACCAGGTAAACTGAACAGCATTGATCACCAGCAAACTGGTGGTAGGATCATGGGCACCCAAGGCCGGCCCATTCAGTCCAATCCCATAGAAAAGTCACAAATTGAAGAAAAAGTCAAGGCTGGATAGAAAGGCACCAGAACACCCAATGCACACCAGTCTGCCGTGCACGTCGGGCAAAATGCCAACGGCCTCCGACCCGGCCACCAAATTCCCCAGATCCCAAATAGATCGTGCACCAAACAAACAAGTCTGATCCACAGACACCAAGGATCTGCTGCCAATGGCCTGGTGCCAGAACCCACAGCAAATCCCTCAGAGGCCATGTGGAGCCACACTCCAAGGGGAACCCAGAACCTTAATGCTTTTAGTGTTTATGGTTTTTATGTTGGTTTTTTTTTAATATATTTTTTTGTATTTCCAGGATGTGCTGTTGATTACTGTATGTTTTAAACAGTACAACAGGACAACAGTTTCTCACCCCTTATCATTAGGAAGCCTCCTTGTGGTCGGGGAAATACCCTCTAGATGCTTTTTTTCCTTATACATAGAGTCAACCCTGGAGTTCACCATTTAATCTGTATTTATTGCTGTTAAACATTACCACTGACCACAAGCTCCAGGCTGCCCGCAGCTTCACAGTAGCGCCTCAGAGTTGGCCGAGTTAAAACTGGGATGTGTTGGCGTTAAGAGCAGCAGCCAGCTCTCCTCTTTAAATTTTCATGAGAGACCTTTTTTTTTTTTTTTGAAAGGAACAAAGCTTTTTATGTTTTCCCCTCTGGTTCCTTTCAGCTCTTCCGTCCTCGCCTGCAAACACACTGACCTTGTTCACCTTCCCTCGCTGTGACACATGCTAATCACAACCTAAAAGCCTTGGATACCAATTACTATCAGTGTATTAAAGGATGGTTAACATTTGTAAGCTGCGTATTTTGTGATTTCATTAGCGAAATTTGTAACTAAGATGGATGTAGGATTTGTTCATCTCGATCTCAAACACACACGCACACACACACACACACACAAAGAAACACACATAAACACTTACTGCTCCACAGAGAATTCAGCTCTACATTCAGGGAAAACAACAGAGGGCCATTGGCTGTGTTTTTTAAAAGCATTTAGCCCTCTGGCAATTACTTAGGGCTTAATGTACAGTGTCAAAACAACCTCATTGATCGTCTGATTGATCAGTACACTCACTCTTTTTTTCTACTTCATCTAGATGAGTTTGTTGGCTAATTATTTATACCACCAGCCTTGTATCTTGCGCACAATGAGCAAAATTACACTATTTTCTAATCATAATTTGACAAAAATTATGCACTACAGTTGTAAACTCTTATTATAGTTATTATAACCATACAGCACTGTTGAATTCTTGGTCTCGTTTAATCTCATACAGCTGACTGTAATGCTAGCTTTAATAAAATCAAAAAATGTATGTTAATGCATTCTTTCTAATACAGTAATATTTCTCATGATAACAGCTTACAAAGAGTTTCTGGTGTCAGTGCTTTGTAACGGTCAGCACAGAAAAGTATTTAGGAACAGATGACTTGCTCCGTAACATGACAAGCTTAACGGTTGATATATATATATATATATATAATATATATTAGTCAGGGGGAAAAGAGTGGCTGGTGATGGAATGACTGTTTGTAGCTGTTATAGCATAAGTGATAAGTGTATCCAACTGGTTTTACAGATATTCCACAACAGTAACTCACTCAATCACTCATCTTCTATACCGCTTCATCCTGTATAAAGAGTTTGGGGGAAGCTTGGAGCCTATCCCAGGAGACTTGGGGCACGAGGAGAGGTACACCCTGGATGGGGTGCTAATCCATTGCAGGACGGACACACACTCATACACTCATTCACACACCAAAGCAATTATGGAACAGCGATAGGTCTCATCTGCATATTCAATTTGATTTATTATATATAATATTTGCACTTTTAACAATGGTCTTTGTATTGTGGAAAAAAAAAAAAAAAAAAAAAAACTCAAACCCAAGGAGGAAATCGAACCTGAACCCTGGAAGTGCAAAGTGACAGTGATAACCACTTCATCACTTCAACAGTAACTATAAAACCCATAAAATGTGACGTGTACTTTAATAAAATTAAAACAAAATGTAATTTTTTTTCGGTCTACTAAAAGACAAATGTTAATACTAATGAAACTAACTACATATTAATACTATTTATAGTACTATTAGCTCTTTCTCTAAGTACTATGTTTATAAAAAGACATCATGTGTATCACATACTCTTGTGTTCTATACATGCTGTTATTTTTTTTTCTTTTCCAAAAACAGGAAGTAATTATTGCTATCATCCTGTTCAAGTTCTAGAAATGAGCTGTGTTTCTTTATGAACAGTTCTTGAACAGAACATCTTAAACACCTGTCTGACTGGTCAGAGAGGAAATGCAGACAAATGTCACCGGGCTTTGCGTTTAAAAGACTTCGCATGGTCGGTTATGTTCTTTATTATTCTAAACATTTTGTCAAAGCTTGGAGTCTGGATGTTAGCCAGCAGTGATCTTCAACATCAGTACACCAAATATTACAACAGGTTTACATCTGTGGTATACTGTAGTAATATTCTGGAATCTTGAAGACATGGAATAACTGAGTGAATGAATGATATTGTGCAGACTGTTGCTATGTGTTTTAAAGGATGCATTGCATAGTGTAAGCATCATCAGAATTACACATTTACACATTATTACTGTGAAATGTTATTTCAGTATGTTTTTCCAAAATAGTTTGTATTAAGGTATATTATAATATTCTATAAGGATTTTAGTGGGTTTTACTGTAGTCTGTATAAATTACGTTTTCATAAAACATTTTTTTAAAAGTTGATGTTACAAGCTGAAACATTAAGATATTATACATAGTTTTTTCCTTCTATAACGTTGTTTCTATTCTATATTTGGACATTGGTCAATTTAGTTAACATTTACTGGATATTTGAATTTTACGTACGTCATTCATTCCAGTGTAATTGGAGATCACAAGCGATCATTTTGCTCTAGGACAGTTTTTCTTTTATTCTTCCATTTCACTTTAGTGTGTTTGTAAGAGTCCAGTTCCTAAGTAATAGTTAATTCAATAGGAATTCTAAACAAATATAAATCCCAGATAAAAAAATCATGATTTCTGATGTAAATTTAAATCAGATGAGTTTTTCTTTTTAAATAGAAAACTATAAGAACTGCAAACATGTGTAGCAAGCTTCATATCATGTTTTGCTTCCAAAGAGCCAGCCTTTCTTATATTTTTTAATGTAGTCTGGAGGACAGGCTTCCTGAAGGACTTTTTTGTCTTGGATTTTTGGCAAGGTTTTGTCTCTTATTTTCAGATCAGTCTCTGTACCTGAGCAATTTCAGAGAAACGCTTTTTTTTTTTGTTTGCTTGCTAAGACACACAGAGACCTATAAATCTTTCAAGCCAGGCATGAACCAGTGAGAAACAGATGCAGATAATGACAGATGATCAGGCCGGTGATTACTGAATACTGGTGATGCTAATTGCTGAGTAGTTAGAACAGACGAGAGGGGGAAATGAGGTTTTTGGTGAGGTTGGTGCATAAACACGCTAATTTTTTATTGTATTTTTCGATACACTATAGCCTATTATGGTAAAACATTTGTTCCTATTCATTTAATCATCATTTAAATACATTTAATATGAATAAATAAGGGGTGGCTCCTTAAAAGACTTTTGCACATTATTACATATAGTATAAAGAATTTATTTATTTATTTTAAATAATCCAGCTTCAGTGGTTTTTTTTGTGTTTGTATGTCATATAAAGTGATATATTAAAATAACACAGTATTAATGCTTTTAATAAAAAATCAAATAACTCGTGAATAAAAGCAATAGTAAGTTACTGGATGCAACCAGCATGCACATGTGTTGTTCAGTAATCGCCTGCTCGTTCAGGTCCATGTGAATGGGTTCTGTAGTTGCGTTGTCTGTTTTCTAGCTGTTGTGTCACCTGTTTCAATTTGGTGCTATTTAACCATCCTTCAATTCTGATAATGCTCACTCAGCTAGTCACCCTTTTTGAGTTACACTGTACATTTTTTCACACAATACCCAAACTTAGATAAGTATTCATTTTCCTAACTTTGCCGTTACATATCAAAGACATTTCTGTGCATTTTAACTGATGCACTGACCGTCATATATCTAAAAGACTGAACGGTTGGTTAGTCTTTTTAATCCACTGCTTTCGGTCACCAGTCAATAATACATAAAGAACAAAGCTGTCAGTCAAGCCGTCGTGATGATTTTCAGTCAATAGGCTCCAGCCATGTCATTTAGGCCTTCAGCACAGACGTTTATTGACTAAAGTGATTTACTGTAACTGAACACACACACACCCACACACAAATTTGGTAAGGCATGACACTTTTATTAAATACAGTGTATCATGATTGCCTCAACGTCATTGAGCGCATTTGATCGTATGGTAACAGT
The DNA here is from genome assembly GCF_024256425.1 of Clarias gariepinus. Taxonomy (NCBI): domain Eukaryota; kingdom Metazoa; phylum Chordata; class Actinopteri; order Siluriformes; family Clariidae; genus Clarias; species Clarias gariepinus. The sequence goes on along the minus strand of NC_071108.1, from coordinate 29,382,654 downwards.
AAGGTCACTGTTGATGAGGTTTCTTGCTCTTGAGCGTGTAGCTGTTCACACCAGGTCCCGTAGAGCCACAGCTTTTTTTTTGACCCCACATTCAACACATCTAATTCACTCATCTGATAATTAGTAGAGGGAATAGACACATCTCTTTAAGCTGTGGTCCAACAGGAATGGAGTCTGACACCATCAGCTGAGACTATAAACAGACCTGCTAAAATACAACTTTTTTTTTTTTGCTCCTTTTTTTTATTAAAGGATGTGTGTGACTGATTGTGTCTAAACCAAGCCACACACACACACACATGAAGTATACTTTTTTTCTGAAACATTCTCAGCCATGTGTATATCTTAAGCTCTGCTTTTGAAAAAGCAACATGGCCGCCATTTCCCCTCACATAAACAAATGGCTACCTCTTTGTCATACAGGTTTGTGTTGAACAGTAGCTTATAGACATTTAAAGATTAGAGCAGACAGGATGGAAAGTTCTGTCCAGTCACAACTCAAGTTTTTTTTTATTTTTATTATCCTGTATGTACTGTACTCACAGTTTTCCGTTCCACTATACATTACAAATAGTGAGATTAGCGCAGGCTAGCTTTCATTCCTCATATTATTCTTATATTCTTGTACAATACGCAGACTTTTCTTCCCCAGCTATGTATTCACCTGTCATAAGCCTTATTAAAACATGCCCGCAAGAAAAAAAATAGATAGAAAATACTTTACATAGCTAAACCGAATGAAAGCGCCTAGCTAAGCATTTAGCTGAGAGCATGCTAACACAAAGCTATTAGCTGTCGTTCACTGTTAGCGACGTTAATAGTTTTTGGTAGCTTCTCACATTTTTTTTTTTTTTTTTTTACATTCACTCTGACATACAAGTCACGAAAATAACTCACTAGCATGAGGAAAACATTAGATAACATTTTTGGTCAAACTTGTGCACTTCTGTACATTCCTTCTGTGAGACGAAAATCAGGCAAAAATAAATTAGCAAAGATAATAACTTATAAAAATAAATAAATAAGTGCCTCACAGTAAATACATTTTACAACTTAAGACATAAAAAAAAATCTAAACAGTATACACAATTCAGTGACTTACAGTACAACACATCCATATGTATGTGTTTATATATGTGTGTGTGTGAGTGTGTATAAATATACAGTATATATTACAGCAGGTGTACAGGTGTGCAAATTTATACACTCTTTGCCCTTCGCTCAGTGTTATGTTTGATAACTTATTATGAATTTCCTAATAATTAAGCAGAAGTAAATGATACACAAAATATATTGGGTTTCATGTGGCTGAAGAGTTTGTGTTTTTGTGATGGTAAAAAAAGTGCATTGGTGAATAGAAATCTGGGGCTTGTATACAATCATGATACAATACATATGCCTGTTATTGGGTTTGGAGTTTTTTGGGAAAAAAAAAAGAAAAATACCCCCCTCCTTCTTTTCCTTTCATCCCATCTGCGTTCTGTATGAGTCTATAGGGAATAGGTGCTAATAGCAGACATTAGTACTGTAATGAAATATATATTACACCATAACAGCTGTGTGCTCCTAGCTTGAGTACTACATCACTGCTTCAACTCTGTAATAATTCAAGTGAGTGAGTGAGTGAAGGAGGGAGGGAGGTAGGAATGGGAAGGAGGGAGGGAAGGAGGCCGGGGTCATAATTTAGCCTACCCCATCATAATCAGCCACTCTGGGTAATTGGGCTCTTGTCCTAAATGCACGCTAAACATATTGAAGCATGGGCATGGCCTTGTCTCAAATGACTCAATATGCCCCACTGTAGTGCACTATAAAGACAAACCTCGAAGGCTCTCAGGGCTCTAAGGACTATGACCCTGTACATTTTTCTGTAAAAATCCCTACAATACACCCGAACTGCGTTTTGATATCTATATCTCCATGCTGCTGTCAAACATCCTGCTTTATAACTGTATTTATTACATATGAACATGTTTCCAATAAGAAGAAGCAGATGGGGAACCTTCTGTGGTCCTTTCCTTTCTACATTTCATGAAGTAGGCAGAACGTGAAGAGGCCTTCCTGAAGTCCTGGAAATGATGCATTCCTGGAGAAGACGATATTTACAGTAACATTTCTAGTGGCTGTACAGTAAATGTCTTGCCAGCAGAGGAGCAGAGGAGGTCTTTGGCGTCACGTTTCAGTCCTTCTTTAATAATACTGATAAATGAGGCTCCTGCTGCCTACTGCACTACACTTTTAGAATAGGAGGAGGAGCAGGATGGACAGATTGTGGGTAGGTAGAGAGAAGAGAAAAAGAGAAAAGGACAATAGAGTGCAGTTAAGGGAACACGCTCGCACACACACACTCACACACAAACTCTATATCAGCCCAGGATGTCCAGGTAGACTGGTGAGGCCTTAGCCAGGTTGAGCAGCAGGGTGTGGATCTCTCTGATGTTGAGGCGAGAATGTGGTTCTCGCTGCCAGCAGCCCAGCATCAGGTCATACACCTCTTTCGGACAAGTGCGTGGCCGCTGCAATACACGACCCTGAGTGATGCACTCTATTACCTGTGAATTAACAATAGGGCAATGGTTAGTAAGGTCAACATAAAGTTCTCATAATTAGGTGTACTGTAGCTTGCATTTGGGTTGAGATTTGTGGTGTATTTACACAGTGTACTGTATTTTAAAGTCAATTAATTCAAAACAGGCAGCGGAGGAGGAAATCAGCAAGTCAGGAACAGAAGTAATAGAAAAATAATGACTAACACTATAGTGTGGTGCAAAGTGGAGTTAGTGGTACCACATTGAAGCTGATCTTTTGTGTTTTAGAATCATTTTGCTTTATTTCTGTTGTACCACAGCAATCAGTCAGCTGCTAACATTTTCAATTATTAACAAACAGCATGTGCGTTTTTTTTTTTTTAACAGGTTTGTTACATTTTGGGTGATTTAAGATTTTTTAGATTCCTGGTTCAATAAGCTTCATTTTTATGCCGAGCTTATTACTCCGTCATGTCCAGCTGCTGAGATAGGGTCAGTGCAATTTTTTTTTCTTCATGAGTAACGCCTTTAAAAAAAAAATTAATCCTTTTTTTTTTTTAAATGAGGAATATGTAGGAAAGTGAGAGCCCTGAGCCTCATTCGGACACCAGGGTTTCCTTGCTACCCGTAGAAATAACAACAGGAAGCAGAAATGCAGCTTTTCAAGTTGAAGAGAAACTGAAAATCACAGTCACACGCTTAATCCTGAAGATTTTCCCATAGAACAAAACATTCAGCACTGACACAGAAAACACCTTCGAGTAATGTTAAACATGTCCATACAGAAACCTTCACATCAACAACTATTCGATTTTTATTTTATTTATTTATTTTTTTTTAGAGGCACAATTTTTAATCCATTATCATTAAGCTTAGCTTATGTGGGGCGTTCACCTTACAAGTCCTGGCAAATGAGTTGCTACTGTAGAAAGAGTAACTGAATCCCTGAAATGTTTATATATATATATATATATATATATATATATATATATATATATATATGGTAGTTTCAATAAAAATTGTTTAGATCTCCAAGGGACATAGAAAATAAAAAAGTTTTAAATAATTAAAAAAATTAATAAAAAATTTCTATAATATCAAAAGAAATGAGCTGAAGCATAAAAGTATAGGGCTTTATGTGTATATGTGAGTGTTTACCTCATTGTTGGAAAGCTGGTACCAGGGCTGTTTCCCGTAGGTAAATATTTCCCAGAGCACCACACCCAGACTCCAGACGTCACTCTCCGTGGTGAACTTTCTGTACATGATGCTCTCCGGGGGCATCCAGCGGATCGGCAGCATGGTATGACCGCCCACCTGTGATTATCCGGTGTAAAAAGGTCAGAGTTAGGATGAGAATTCCCAATCGTCACAAGAGTGTCATCCTATTTTCAAATGTGTGTTTCAAACTTAATATCTGACAACACCCCAAACATATAACTATGTGTTTCACAATATGTTTTATCCCAAGGTTTCGCTGATGCTATAGGACTTGGACTTGGATTTACTGTATGTCACTGCATCTATGTTTTTCATATCATTTTATAAAATCCTTGCTCAGACAAAAAATACAAGTCATTTACTGAAAATAACTGCAACTTTCTGCATGTTGCAAACTCCAGGGAAAATCAATCTGACCTACGACTCAACCCCAAAGCCCATCTCTTCATTTACTGGCTTCATCATAATGCGTTGGCTTTAAAATATTAATTATGTATTTGCAGTGCAGTATGTGGATTAGCCTCATATTAATTGTTTTAACATACTGGACTCATCAAATATTAAGGGCCAAAGCTTTTAATTTTTTTTTTAATTCAATAATCTTTCTCACCAAGCCCACAGAGGCTGAAGGCTTTACTAAGTCGAAGACACTCTGAACAAGCAGTCTACTAGATGCGAGAGCGCTACACACACACACACACACATGCATGCAAATACACACACAATGCTAGCAATAGTTTTTAAACCTATAGAGACCTACAAGACTTTTACAATACTACGAACAGTATGGTGTATTTAGGAAAACGAAAGAGAACAAACAGTAGAAGAGGTGACTGTTGTGGAACAGGAAGTAGCAAATATAAGTAAAAGTGAGGTGAGAAGAGCGTTGAAGAGGATGAAGAGTGGAAAGGCTGTTGGTCCTGATGACATACCTGTGGAGGTATGGAAGTGCTTAGGAGAGGTGGCAGTAGAGTTTCTGACTAGTTTGTTTAACAAGATCTTGGAGAGTGAGAGGATTCCAGAGGAATGGAGGAGAAGTGTATTGGTGCCGATTTTTAAGAACAAGGGTGATGTGCAAAGCTGTGGCAATTACAGAGGTATAAAGCTAATAAGCCATACAGTGAGGCTGTGGGAAAGAGTAGTGGAAGCTAGGTTAAGGGCAGAGGTGAGCATTTGTGAGCAGCAATATGGTTCTATGCCTAGAGAGAGTACATCAGATGCAGTATTTGCTTTGAGGATGCTGGCGGAGAAGTACAGAAAAGGTAATAAAGAGTTGCATCGTGTCTTTGTAGATTTAGAGAAGGCGTACGACAGGGTGCCGAGAGAGGAGCTGTGGTTGTATGAGGAAGTCTGGCGTGGCAGAGAAGTATGTTAGAGTGGTGCATGACATGTACGAGCTGTAAGACAGGGGTGAGATATGCTGTAGGTGTGACAGAAGAGTTCAAGGTGGAGGTAGGTCTGCATCAAGGATCGGCTCTAAGCCCCTTTTTGTTTGCTCTGGTGATGGACAGGATGACAGATGAGGTTAGACAGGAGTCTCCATGGACTATGATGTTTGCAGATGACATTGTGCTTTGTAGCGAGAGCAGGGAAAAGGTGGAGGAAAATTTGGAGAGGTGGAGGTACGCTCTGGAAAGCAGGGGAATAAAGGTTAGCCGCAGTAAGACGGAATACATGTGTGTGAATGAGAGGAACCCAAGAGGAACGGTGAGGATACAGGGAGCAGAGGTAAAGAAGGTGCAGGACGTTAAGTACTTAGATTCAACGGTCCAGAGCAACGGAGAGTGTGGAAAGGAGGTGAAGAGGCGGGTACAGGCAGGTTGGAATGGGTGGAGAAAATTTTCAGGTGTGTTGTGCGATAAAAGAGTATCAGCGAGAATGAAAGGAAAGGTGTACAGGACAGTGGTGAGACCAGCGATGCTCTACGGCTTAGAGACAGTGGCGCTGAAGAAAAGACAGGAGGCAGAGCTGGAGGTAGCAGAGCTGAAGATGTTGAGGTTCTTCTTGGGAGTGACATGGATGGATAGGATCAAGAATGAGTTCTTCAGAGGGACAACACATGTTAGATGTTTTGGAGATAAAGTCAGAGAGGCCAGATTGAGGTGGCTTGGACATGTTCAGAGGAGAGATTGTGAATATTTCGGTAGAAGGATGCTGAGGTTGGAACTGCCAGGCAGGAGGTCTAGAGGAAGACCAAAGAGGAGATTTATGGATGCAGTGAGAGAGGACGTGAAGTTAGTTGGTGTGAGAGAAGAGGATGCAAATGATAAGGTTAGATGAAATGAAAGGGAACAGCCGAAAGACAAAGGAGAATTATGGCTTATTGATATTACTAAAACACACATTTACTCTACATACTGTATGTCTGCAAGAGTTTTAAACCGATTAACGTTACATATTATACAGATGATTACCATGTATTGGTGTTTTAACCAAAGACACACAAGACAGAACACAATCCTGAACGCTGAGGCTTAATTCCTGACCTCTTCTAGAGAATAATGGTTTAGTCCTGGAATAAATTATACAAAAATCATGTACTTTGATGTGAAATACAATCTGGATATAATGTGGGAATGTTAGACTTCTTTTATAAAAAAAAAAGATGTCTAACACACAACCATCTTTTATAAAGACACATCTTTATAGTTGTTTTTGCAAGGGGCGTTTAAGTCAAACTGAGATAGAATAACAGAGCACTGTTATGAGAGTAAACACTCCCTTTATTTCTCTATATAATCCCCTGCTACACTTATGCACTTATCCCAATGTTCCACTGGTGCATGGAAATCATCGAGGTAGAAAGTTTTCTCAGTTCGCCAGAGCCATGATCACACTGCCCGCTTTACGTCTGAAACCCTGACCTCCCAGAAACTATTTTTAATGCCCCAACCATGTGGAAATGTGAGATCAGGACTGTACGGTGGATGTGGCAATAACTCCCAGCCGAGTTCCTGTAACGTGCAAGTGGTGCTAGTGAATGATTGTCCGTACAGTTTTCACAGACAGATGCATCTCTTCTGCAAGTTGGCGAGAACTTATCCACAAATTTTCGAGGAAAAGGCTGAATATTCACAGGAATGACTGCAGTGAGCGCCGAGCCACCTCAACCGGGATCAGCCATGGATGTACAGGATTCGTTAAAATATGTGCGGCATTCTCATCATGAGTCTCATCACCGTACTATGCTTGAATCAATTAGCGTTATGCCCTCATGCATGAGACATTTCATCCCAAGTCTCAGTTTGACTTGAACACCTTTTGTTTTTATATACCTTATTTATAATTAACCATCTTCTCAGTCATGACTTCCTCCTCATGCAATTTGAACACTGTCTTTTGTCTGAAAGTATGTCATTTATTTACTACTTCATCTAATTTAAATGATTTAAAACAGAACATGTTGGTTACGTAAGGAAAAAAAACATTTGAGTTTGTCTGGTACCCACCACCATGCCACAGTCAAACTCATGAAGATTTCTTTTTTTCTCCGTTCTGTTCACTCTATTGACCTGTATCTGTATTTAAATGTGTTGCACTGCTGTCTGGTTAGATAATTGGTTAAAGAAGTTGTTAAAAACATTTTTTGCATGTTTCCTTGAACACAAGGGTGTTAAAAAGCACAAATGCCAAAGACTGAATGCATTGCTCCACATAAAGCCTTTTGAAGTACATAATTTGTTGAAGATCATGTGGAACATTAATATCAATCTCAGTTTACAGCAGCATCAGCTTCTTCCAGTTCCGCTTTGTGTTTTGAGAAAAGCGTCTTTTCATAATGCAGGCATATACAGTAGACAAGTCCAATCAGGCATCAACCAACTGCATATACGTATCTCTAGGGTCCCATAAAGTTATAACAGAGTTCATAAATCTTGACTGGAGAATAGGGCGTAGCGGGTATAACCAGTTGTAGCAAAAGCAACAGCTTTCCGCATACAACACACATATCTCACGTCTCTTATACATAAAGGTGAGTGTGTGTCTCCTGTGTGGCAGCATCAACTCTCTGTTTAATTTCTTTTATAAAGATTACCTTCGTAAATAATGTATTGCTTTGTATCTCTTAAATGCAGCAAAATCAGTGCTAGCGATAGTTCACTAATAATAATAATAATAATAATAATAATAATAATAGAAATCATTAGAATTATTGCCTATTTGCTCTAATATTAGAGGAACATAACACGTCAAGGTGTGATATGCATGTTTTTGGACTTTTGGGGGAAAACCCAGAGGAACCCCACTAAGCAGCAACAGAGGTGTGAGGTGATGGTGATAACCATTAAGCCTCCCTGCTGGGTGTCAGGGCTGTGCCTGTATAAAATTGATCAACACCTTCTGTTCAGTCAGAGCTGTGGTTTAATATATTTATAAAGGCTCCTCCATTATCTATACAGTATCAATAACAATTTGTTAAAGTTGTAATGTAGGTCAAACTAAGTGCAGGAAATAAACTTTGGGAATTATGTTTGCAACACTCAGATAGTCTCAGATTCTTATCAGTGTTACCTGATTTGATACCATCCACTAGGCGTCCAGGTTCGTATGCCTGCTCTACTACGTTACAATCGTAATTCACTTTGCTACGCGATTTACAGGGATTTGTATGGTCAGGACTGGTGTTTTTATAAAGCTTCATAAACTCCGTCACAGTAATTATGCAATAAGAGTCTAATGAGGCTCCATCAAAATGCCACCTAAGGGCCAGATTTGTGTGTTACACAACCGGCTTACACAGCGAGACGTCGTCCCTCAGCCGCTGGCTTTTCAGAGCAGCTGTTTCTATGGAAACTGATGTTCTATAGGGCTAATCAATCATGCGCCTGAGGCAGACACACACACACACACACACACACATACACACACACACACACACACAGCATTACAATCACAAAAGGGCCCAAGTTCTGACTTGGTGCATGATCACATGATCAGGCTGCAGAGATGTGAGCTGAGTGAACTCTGTGCCTTCTGTTGCTTTAAAACATGCTCATTAATAAACCAAGCGTCCGGCTGAACCATTTGCGCGGCATGCAGACACACATGTAAAAAGCTGCTCACAATGGGTTTGCACTACTTTGATCTTCCTGCATTCCTTCTGTCTCCTTTTCTGTCCATCCCCTTACCTCCCTTCGTTTTCTTCCCTTTCCAGGGCCTCCACGTCCATACATACATATGTCCCTCTCTCTTTTTCTCTTTCTCTGTACCCTGTGCTTGGGGAGGTGAATACTAATCAGAGTTCTTTAATGACTTTTTCAGTTTCAGTGTCTGGCGCTCATGTCCTCTTCCTTCCCCGTCACCATGGAAACTACCCCTTTCCTGTTCATGTACCCCCAACCCCACCACCCCCCCATGTCACCCCTCCATCCTTTTTAATCTAAGAACTTACTGGCAGTGAATATGGGGCCAGAGACATACACAAAACGAAGACACACTCCACATACTGCAAAGGAAACCGGGTACAGTCGGGTTGCTTTTCCTGTCTCGTTCACTATTCTCAATAAAAGTGGGCAAAATATATGGGGACGACTTATTCCTTGTGTAAAGCCTAAACCTCTGTAACTTCTTTATATCTTCTTATATTTATAATTTGAAACAGACTCTTTTGATGAGTGGACAACTTATTTTTCTTGCAACTCTAATTCATCAGAGAATCTTTTTTAAACAAATCTTCCAAGTAGATCACTAATCCATCTAAACAGAGTACTAATAAGACTAATAATTGGCACAGTGGCTTACTGTCGCCTTGCACCTCCAGAGTCCAGGTTCAAACCCACCCCGGGGTCTGTGTGCAGGGAGTGCTTATTCTCCCCGTGCTTGGTGGGTTTCCTCTGGGTACTCCGGATTCCTCCGACAGTCCAAAGACATGCAGATTAAGCTAATTGGCGTTTCCAAATTGCCTGCATGTGTGAATGTTGATCGGAGGTCCCACCACAGTCAACACAACATACAGTAATCATCATTGGCTTTCACAATCCCAAGTTGTATTACACACGTAGGTTCCCAGACGGATGGATGAATGGTTGGATGGATGGAAGGCTAATTAATTAATTAATTTGGAAAATGATTGCCCTGGTTCATTGATCCATGTTCCTCTTCTTCCAGTTTAGCAAACAGTGGCATTTTATTATTTTACAGCATTTATTATTAAAAAAAAAAGTCTTAAGAAATATAATCAAATGAATAACTAGCTATGGCAGGACTAACCAGTAATTTAAATAAGTAAGTGATTGGTTAGCATACTCTTTTTCCATGTTGCTAACTGGTATGACTAATTCTTATTCCTTATTTGCCTAGATAAAATTTTAGTATTTCCCTCGAGAAGTTAAAATATAACAAACAAAAGCCAAAAAAAAAGCAAATAAGTGACATAATTTATAACTGAATAATAATTAATACAAGCAATCAGAGGAAAAGTTAGCATGTGCTATCTAGCATGATGCTAAAACTTCTTACAGATTAACAAACAGATTAGCAAAACTGAATGGGTGATGTAATTTATTAAAATATTACTATTAAACTAATTTTAGTTACAACATCTTGAGAAATATAAATGAAGAACTGGCACATGATATTAAATATATTTAAAAATAGCATAAAGAGTTATTGTACAATGTAAATTGTTTGGGTTAGCATGATCTCCTTTGCAATGCTAATATGTTTTGATTAGCTCTTGTTCATTGTTAGGAACATCAGTATTTTTGGCAGAATAGAAAAGCTACAATGCCACAAGCAGTAGGTGTTAATTAGAAATTGTCTTGAAGGTGTTTAGGAATAATGAAGTCTTGTTCTCTTACTCTTATGAAAGAAAATGGACATTCTGAGATTAAAAATAAAAGGCGAACAAAGTGTGTAATAATTACTGCCAGCTTAAATGTAGGTGATATAATGGCTATAAGTTTTGATTAAGTTTTACCACATAGATTGAAATGCATTTATTTTCTCAAAATATTTACAATATTTAAAAAATTTAGAATCTCAAAGCCATCATAGTTGGCGAATGACAGGGTCACTCCAGGGAAATACAGATGGCTTAGATTCATCAGATATTCCATCCATCAAGGAACCTCTGTACTCCCACTAGGGACCATGGAGGTGGTTACCACTGGTGACTAATGTATTTATTCCGATTTGAACAATCTTTGTAGGTTGATCTTTCGTCAGCATTCATATGCACACACTACGAGCAATTCAGGAACCCTAATTAGCCTAATCTGCTTGTTTTTGGACAGTAGGAGAAAACTGGAAAACCCAAAGGAAACCCATTAAGCACGAGCCAAACTGTGTGCAAACTCCATGCACACACACCTGATGCAGGAATCAAACCCGGGACCTGTAGGTGCAAGGTGACAGTACCACGCTTCCATGCCAGATATTAGCTGTTGCTAAATTACACAGTCACTAACTGTCCTACTAGCTAGCCAAATAACTAACACCTAACAACCACTGTGGTGGCCAAAATTATTAAGACAACATATGCCATGCATTATAGTTCATAGGTGATTTTAATGACTAAAACTAGAGAGTTCTCAAGCTAATTTTTGTACATGATCTTTAGGAAGCAATCAAGCAGGCATGACGTGAACGATTGACACCAGAGTGCTGCAGCTGGATCAAGCAGGTTTTTAAGAATAAAGGATTTATCATATACTAATTATATATTAAATACTGATTGTTCTCTTCCATTGCATAAAAAAAAATATTTAAAAAAAGTGAGAATACCCTACAATTCTACAATACATTCCTATAACTAAAACAAATATTTTGTTAGTGCCTGTTTTTCTTATTCCAGCTGTTTATTAATCTAATGAAATGAGAAATTTTTGCAGACATGGGGAGAGTGGCTTGAGATTTGCTAATTGTGGTCTTGATTGTTGTTTAATAGGCAATTTCCTGTTTTTCAAATTTCTTCTGTTGCACATTAATTCTGGGTAATGTATAATGGTGCCGGGAGCTAAAGCATTGTGTTACTGATCAGAAGATTAGCGGTTCGATCCCCAGCTCCACCAGGTTCCTGTTGGGCCCTTGAGCAAGGCCCTTAATCATATCTGCTCCAAAGGAACTGTATCATAGCTGACCCTGCGCTCTGACCCCAGTTACGCTGGGATTTGCGAAGAAAGAATTTCACTGTGCTGTAATGTATATGTAATGTATATGTGGCAAATAAAGTCATTTTAAATGAATGTTGTTTCCTTAATCAGTGTCCCTAAGGTCTAGTACTAGTACATAGTCCACTGAAACACCACTCACCCGGTAATAATCCGTGCTGTACACGTCTCGTGACATGCCAAAGTCTCCGATCTTCACCAGCAGGTTCTCACCAACAAGGCAGTTACGTGTGGCCAAGTCTCTGTGCACAAAGTGTTGTGAGGCCAGATACACCATCCCTGCTGCGATCTGCTGAGCAATGTGCAGCATCTGAGACTGTGTGAGCTCAGCCTGCTGCTGTACCTGACCATCTGCCATTAACACGGCGTCAGGACCGTGAGCCCTGCAAAGAGAGAGAGATGGAGAGCGATCTCTTGAATGACAACTGCAATTTGACTTTAACATAAAATATACTTGCTTCGAAACTTTTAAGTATTCATAGGGCATCTAGTTAAGAATAAAGAAAAGACAATGGATAAGGAGATAAAACCCCACAGTCGTTAACATGAACCCCCAGGGCAGCACACTACATTTACAGGGTTCAATCATTCATCCCTAGTAACTGATTGGTCAGGAGCATGGTTTAAATAAGTTTAAATAAGGCTAATTAGGTTTGTTTATATTTTAGGAACTAGAATCTGGCTTATTAAAAAGGCAAGCACAACCAAAATTGTGTAGAATTACAATACAGAAGCTGTGTATAAGTATCAGCCATTACAGTGCATAACATTATGCCTAGTATTGTGTGGGTTCCTCCATGTGCCACTAGGGCAGCTCTGGCCCCTCAGGGCATGACTGCACAAGACCTCTGTGCGTGTGATGTGTGGTACCAGGATGCAAACAGCGAGTACTTTGGGTTGTCTCATAGGACCTCTGTGGATCAGGCTTGTTTGCCTGACGCATTCCATGGATACTCGGTCAGATTGAGATCTGGGAATTTGGAGACCAGGTCAACAACCTTGAACTCCTTGCCTGCTAAGCCCCATGTGTAACAGGCTGTGATGTGCTGGTGTTCTTATACCTTTCTTTCATGGCCAGTGTTGACTTTTTTCCAGCAGTTTGTGCTGCACTGGCTTTTCTGTGAGATTGGGCAAGACAGGCTAGGATTGGTCCACGCACATGATTCTGTCTCCAGTTTATTGCTATATTATTGATAATCTATGTTATTCAATTCAGCTGGTGGTGGTGTTAATGTTATGGCTGATTTGTGTAGAACATTATGTTAAAAATTTAATGAGACTATTTGCTTGTTCTTGTATTATAAATATAAATGTAAATATAAATGTAGTTACCAGGTTACCAGGTTGCATCATCTTTATGATTCTCCAAGATACAGCTTACAAAAATCATTTCTTTTGTATCATCTTATTTCGTAAGGTATGCAACCAACACTAAACAACAGTAATACTGAAGGACTTTAAAAATGTACTGTATTTAGGAACATGTGGGAAAATCAAGTTCATTCTTAAAGTGTTAAAGTCAACCTAACAGTTATAAAACCTTACTTTCCAAAAATTAATCCTTTTTAGGGGGAGTTAATCTGAGACTTGCAAATGTGCAGAAACTGTTGTAACTCACTAAAGAATCAGAAAGTAAAATAAATAAAGTTTTATTGCATCATAAATTAGAAAGGGCCAATCATATTGCAATATGCAAAAGCATGCCAAACAAGTTTACTACCAAAATTGTGAGGAAAGATTTCCATGCATGGATGAAAAAGCGTTTCCAAATTCACATAGTGTACCCAGAAAATATTGTTATTCTATGAATATTCGTAATAAGTGTAAATATGTGGGTCTTTTGTGAAAGGTTTTTTAGATAAATTATTATAAGTATAAGTAGATATACTTATATTACCTACTTACTAGGTTAATAAATAACTATTATTAGACTAATAATAATAATAATTATTATTATTATTATTAGTATTATTGTTATTACGATATATCGGTACATTATTCTGATGTAGAAGCGCTAAACAGTTTAACCGTATGGTCAAACATATTTGTTGAGGTTAGTTAAACCTAATTAATTAATAAGTAGTAATAGTAATTAGTAGAAATTAGATATAAATTAGTATGATTATACCTGGCTAACAATATACATTTGTAGTTGGTATAGAATGACATGTTGGTGTGTTCAGGCCTATCATGAGTGAATATCAGTGATGTGATATTATGCAGTTTTTCAGTAATATAAACTACTGATAACAATGATGGCATCTGTGATATATGTACAGGCAGTGTTTGGGATGTTTCCTTTTAAAGTAACTACAGTAATTACATTATAAAATTACTGTCTTTAAAAAGATAGTACAGCGTTGCGATGGCAACAGTTCATCATAATTCACAGCGAGTTTTGGCGCTGTGATTATGTTTCATTATGTTATGCTTACCGCGTATCAGAGGAGGGCAGGTTAATGGGGGGTGGGGCTTGTAGGACAACTTCCACACAGTCGTGGATTGGGAATGACTGCTGTCTGGCTCACAAATTACATAAATTGTCTGAATAACGGATTACATAAAAAAAAATTACTAAATAACTATAATAAATAAATTATTTAAAATGAATAAATAAATGAATAAACTTAATTTTTTAATAAAATAATTAATAAAGTACTTAAATGGCCGACCTAACACGTTAGATTACTCGCTACATCATAAAAGTAATCCAAGTACTCTAACGCGGTACTTTGTAACGCGGTACACTCAACACTTTGTACAGCATACAGTTTTCTTATTCATGATGACCACAGCATATCGCCATATCATCCCATGAAGTATGACTTAAGGGGGAAGGGTGCTTATCTTATATACCGCAATATATTTTCACTGCAAGGTGAACTGTTTCTGTATCAATACTCAGACGTTCAGACATTTCTTATGTCTCCTATGGATTTGTAACAGATATGGCAAAATGGCAACACTCCTATCATCTAACAGGTCAGCAGGATACAAGGGCAAAGAGACAGGGTGTGAGTAGGCAGTCTAATGCGCACACACAGACAGGCACATACGCTGTCGCATGCATAATCTAAAGATGTGCTTTTCCCACAAGTATTTGTAAGTCTCAAAGGTAATTACTGGTGATTTAGACCTAAGAACTGCTCTCTGTAACTGTTCTCAATATAGACACCATTTTACCACACTAGTTTAGATTAACTGTTTAGCTCTTCTACATCAGAATAATGTAATGAACCACTATCTGGAGTGCCTGAGAAGAGAAAAAGTACCCTTTTGATTATAGTTCCTCTTTAGGTTTCTTCCTAGCATCCTGTAAGTGAAGTGACACTGCCATGCCTGGCTTATTCCTCATACCTGAGGAACTTGTTGAGGTCTCCGTGCTTCATGTACTCGAACACCATGATGAGGGGGTCGCTCTCCACACACACGCCGTAGAAGGTGACGATGTGCTCGTGCTGCAGGTTGGTCAACAACTCGGCTTCACGATGGAAGTCTTTGCGTGCGTTCTCGCTGGCTTCCTTAAGGGTCTGTATACACACAATGTACAAACCCACATTACAAACAGCCAATCACATCTTAGCATTTTGACATAAAGTACACTCCTTCACACTCACTCAGTCTCTATACCTGTACAGGGTTACGGGAGGCCTGGAGCCTTTCCCAGGAGGCACTCTGGGATGGGGTACCAGTCCATTGCAGGCAACGAACATACACACACACACACACACACACACACTTACTCACACACTACAGGCAATTTGGGAATGCCAATTAGCCTAATCTTCATGTTTTTTGGCCTGCAGGAGAACCCGATGCACACAGACCTGGGAATCGACCCCTAGACACTGGAGGTGCGAGGCCACAGTGTTACCACCAACTAAAGTAAAAATTTTAGTACATTAAAGCTACTCTGTTCTAGAGGACTATAAAATATGCATACATTGCATTTTCTGAACCAATTGGTTTTACAATAATGCATACATTGTTTAGTTTTTTATATATTCACTCACTCATCATCTATACAGTACCGCTTTATCCTGTATTTAGGGTCACGGGGACCTGGAGCCTATCCCAGGAGGCTTAGGGCATAAATTAGGTTACATCCTGGACAGGGTGCCAATCCATCGCAGGGCACACACAAATATTTAATATTTCTAGTGTTCTAATCTGTCTGCGTTAAAAGAATAAGACATATAATGGGTCATTTACATTTAGGCAGACGCTCTTATCCAGAGCGACTTACATTTTTATCTCATTAAACATCTGAGCAGTTAAGGGTCAAGAGCCTTGCTCAAGGGCCCAACAGTGGCTACTTGGTGGTTGTGGGGTTTGAACCTGAGATCTTCCAAACTGTAATCTAACGCCTTAACCAGTGCGCTCCCCCTGGTTCAAACCTTCTAATTTAATTTTAGTTACTTGTGCATTTACTTCAAAATTTCTGGCAGTATTGCTAAACAAAAAACCTGCAATCATAGCAGCTATCAATGGTTTTCGACCATGGCATTAAAAACAGCTTGAGTTTACTGAGTATATCATACTAACCTTTACTGCAACAAGGATCTTATCCTGGTCGTGTGAAAGATTAAGATTGTAGCATTCAGCCAGGAACACTTTCCCGAAGGCCCCTTCGCCGAGTTCCCTCTTCAGCACGATGTTGTGCCTTTTAATGTGCTGGACAACTACACACACAGACACACATAAAATTGTTGTAACATACTTGTAACGTCTCCATATTTTATGATTAGGAAATCAGAAGCAGGTTTTTCCTTAGTGGAGTGAGGACAGCATGAAGATAAGAGCAGATTAATCAGCCATTTAATGTGCAGGGGACCTATACTGAGAGGACGAGAAAGAGAAAGAGAAAGACAGCGAATAAGAGAGAGAGAGAGAGATAGAGAGACGTAGATTTATCCGTGATGTGATTAAGGAATGCTTTTGAAGAAAAACTAGCCAGTCAGCCGATTACATTAGTGTGGGCTAGATGATGAGGCTGCATCGATCTCCAGTAACTCACTGCACACCATAACCCAATATTAAAAGGAACCAGAGTGGGGAAAGAACAGAGAGACAGAGAGGCTTGTGGAGAAGGACATGAAGTAGGTGAGTGCACGTATCTCTGCGTGAGAGTGTGTATTTGTGTGTGTGTGTGTGTGTGTGTGTGTGTGTGTATGCAGGAGACAACTCTGAGACTCCTGGACGACTCACAGGTATCCGATTTGAGCAGGCTGCTGGTGCTGCGGAAGTACTGCGGGTTCTCGATGACGGGGATCTTTGTCATGCCGATGATGACGGCGTCAGCGTTCATGTCTGAGGACGATGGCGTGTTCGAGCCGTTTGAAACGTGATGGAGAGGACTGGCTGAGTCATCATCGTTGCTTATGACCGACGATGGCCCTTAGGGGAAGACAGAAAAAAAATAATGACTAAATATAGCAAAAAAAAAAAAAAACCCTCCTTGAAAAGGCTTAGTGTGGCAGCTATAAAATGAGACATACAGTATCAAGTGTCCTAATGTTTTTTTTTTTTTTTATATTTGCTGGCCTGAAGAAGCGGCACTTTGATGAGCTTTAAGTGGATAGGGACATTAACATCTATGAGCTAATGACTTATTACATCTATGAGTATTATGCTAGTAATGCTAAAGTTTTTTGCCAAATAAAATTTTCTGGCAAAGAGGAGGTTTTAGGCGGCACAGTGGTGTAGTGATTAGCACTGTCGCCTTGTACCTCCAGGGTCTGGGTTCGAATCTTGTCTCTGTGTGCATGGAGTTTGCATGTTCTCCCTGTACTTGGTTTTTTTCCGGGTACTCCGGTTTCCTCGCACAGTCCAAAAACATGCAGATGAGGTTAATTGGCGTTCCCAAATTGCCCGTGGTGTGTGAATGAGTGTGTGCCCTGTGATGGATTGGCACCTTGTCCAGGGTGTAGCTAAGTCTCCTGGGATAGGGCCCCCCTACCCGAATACAGGATAAAGCGGAATAGACGATGAGTAAGTAAATGAGATGAGATTTTTACTTTAGTGCAGTTGCTACCCTCACAATAATAGCATGGCTAAACACAAAGTGATAAACCAGGACTAGTAAAAAGATCTCCCTTGCTAACTCATACTAGCATGCAAAACAATCTCCAAAAGGGTATAATTTTAGAAATTGTATTTATGTAGTGTGAAAATTTAAACAGTTTTGTTTCAGATGCTAAAAAAAAAGCATATCACCTCAGTTTGACCATGCTATTATTTCATGCTAGCTTTCAAACTAAATTACCGCAGCAGAATGCTAAAAATGCTAAAAGGGGCAAGCTGGACTTATTAGCATGAAATCATTTGGACAATGGTACCTAATTACCTTATTTTTTATATAAAAAATTGCTTTTCTACAGTGAGTGCTTCTGCTAGTGCTAAGTGGCTAGCCTTTAAAAAAAACAAAAAACAAAAAAAACTCTAGTATGGTTGGCGCCTATTAGACAATGTTAATTAGCTCACAACAAAAAGACATCGAAGCACAGTAGACTGACTGAGCAGCAAGTTTATTAATCTACGAAACGTAAAATTTTACAAAAACTAATGGTTTTCATTTTGTGGTTTGGAGGTCAACAACAACAACAACAACAACAAAGAGAGAGCTAGGTAGGATATCTTTTTCAGGTTTCCATTATGTGCTATATACACCAGGAGAACATGGGGCATTGGGGACATGGGGCCCAGGGAACATAGGACCCTAGAACTGAGGAACATAAGGCTCTGGGAACACAGCACCCTTTGTCCTTTGTCCTATTATGTGAGATGTAATTCTGAAGAAAAACAGGAGCCCTGAGAAATGAGCGTATTTAAATACTGTGTATTATTAATTTATTTTCCTGTAAGGAAATGTTAATAGATTATTTTAGAGTCATTCTATGCAGTAAAATGCTACCCGTTGAATGGGCAAATTTGGAAATTCTAAATTTGAAAACTTTTTTTAAGTTTAAAACTTTTATTTTCAAAGTCATTTTTTTACTTTTGTGATTATTGTTTTTTTTTTTTCATAGTCATAATTTTTATGTTCCAAATCAAGGTCAGTCAAGTTACCAAACATACCTTAATTAGGCGAAGATCCACATTTGTTAATTTTTGTAGAATTTGTATATTTTTGTAATAATTTTTTATCATGTTTTTTAATATATTTTTGTTTTGCATTTTTGTTGCATTTTTTAAATTTGTTGTTGTTTTTATTTTTTTCCCCCAAATAAAGTATATACACTTAAATACACAAAAATACCATTTATTAATTATAAATACAAAAATATATTATTCTAGATCCTATTATCTGGCAAAGGACCATAAATAATGACTTCACTGAGTTTGATTTGCAACATAAAAATGACAACAATAAAACATTTTGAAAAATTTTTGAAAAAGTCTAAGTATTTCAATGAGTGCCCTATAAATTGATATGGTGCCTCTCACATCTAGGGTAATAATTTTACAAAACAGGCACATTTATTTAAAAATAAAAATATACAAAAATACCAAATAACGCAATAATAAACAATACAATACAATAAATAAATAAAAAGCCCACGGAAGTTACCAAAAGTGATTCTGAGGGTTAAAGTAAAATAAAGGCACCCGGAACCTGCTTGTAACTTAGCCTGCACTCGTTAAGAAAGTGCCAACTAGCTCATACCAACTTTTTATCATTATTTGCAACATTTCGACAAAGTAACTAATTTCAACAAAGAAATTAGTTGCTTATGTTTTAATATTGCTTGAATTAGAAAGGCAGCTGTTTGCAAGGAAGCAGAGACATTCATACTATGTGTAAGATTTCTCTCTTCCATTTCCAAGACAAACCGCTTGGCGAAAGGTAACAGGGGTAAAAACATTTTCATGGTTTTCTCCTTTTTTTTCGGTGCAGTGGCATTTGACAGTCTTTTAATGTGTTACACATTGCCTCTTGTCTTCAGCACTGATTTGAAACCTAGCAAAAACAGCTTGTCACATATAAGAACACAAAGGTCTTTTGTAATCATGAAAGTAAAAGACAAAACACACACATACATGCACGCACACACAGACACACAGACACACACATACACACACGCACACAGAGGAAAATGTGGCCACACAGTCTCATTTGTTCCATCTTGGATGGATAAGATGAGTTATGGCCCCATCAGTCAGTGACTTTGTTTTGAACCAGGACAGCCAAATGCTGATCTTTTTTCGTCTAATCCTATATTACTGATATTTGAACCAGCTGGGCGCTTTATAGTAGACTAGCATGTCAGTGTCATACATGTTTGGACTTACAGTACATCAAAGATGTGATCTCAATGGCTCCTTAATGGGTCATTTAACAGCTTAAAAATGAGCACTTTACCACATTATAAAAAAAAAATCTCTGGTGCTGGAAAGATGAGTGAGAGATTGTGAGAAGTGAATTCAGCTGTTCTGGGAAATGAAGAATAAAAACAATTCATAAATATGAAATCTCTCCAGGCATTTCTCACGATTTATTACTCATTGGGGAGAAGAATTTTATTATTTATTTATTTTTTCTATTAAGGAAATGTATGTAAGCGGCGATGCATGTAAGGGTCAGTGGAAATCGTCTTGTCCAAGTCTCGCTTTTAAGCACAGAGTGGCACTCACGAAAATTAAAAAGCTAATTAAAGAATGCAATCCTTAAAAATCTTTGCTATTTGATGCTATTTGCAATACAATGATAAATACATGCCATACCGTTTTATTACTTGGATTCTGTCCAATAAAACAAATAATAAGAATAATTGTGACTACAAACTAGAAATGAACTCGTGTTTACTTGAGCCACAGCCTGCAGCCTGTCAATGCTAAGCCATTACTTATATTTACACTGGGTACTGAACAGAACAGAGCCGCACCACATACAGCGCAACTGCAAAACATTCCCTTTTAAACTGCAAGTTGCAAGTGTGTCAACCCGTTATTAAGCATGTGTCGACAGTGACAGTAACAAGAACACATTCTTTAGGCTCTACTCGGTGACTATCTGGAGATGTTGTTTTGCCTTATACTCCCTCTGGAGCAAGCTTTCATCAGGTAACCGCACCACAACACGCTAAAGAAATACATCACACACATTTCGAGATCCAGACTTCCATCCTGCACTCAAACCATCAACAAGACCCAGAGGACTGTTCTGCTCTGGAATGCAGACGTATTAACGCTGAGGATTTGTGGGAACGCAGAAACATGTGAGATCTTAAATTACTTTCAAAAGTTACAAAAACATAGATGTAAAAATTTACAATTTCTCAATAACCAAATAAACAAAAGTAAAGAATCATGCAAACAGTTATTTTTATAGATAAATTTGCGATAAATTAAATTTGTTCCATGGGTACGATTTAGCTGCTTTTTAAATGATCATGGCTGACGTAATTTAAATACGTTAAACAAAAACAAAAGATCTCATCACCCCCTTTTTTTTTCTTTCCAGGTATTTTATATGACTGGTGTACTGTATAATTAACTGTAAGTTTCTTTTGCATGACTCATATCCTTAGTGTCAAGAATAACAGAGACAGAGATAGACAGAGAGTGTGCAGGTGCAGACTCATCTTTAATAGCCGTTGTGAAACTCACAAACAAACCAGAACAAGATTCATGACATGAACAGGAACTATAAACATGAGCTAATCGCAAATGCTAGGAAACAACAACATCAGAGTGAAAATAATGATGCAAGACCAACTGGGTGAAACATACTGAAACCCAGAACGTGAATAGACAGAATGATCTTTGGTAAACACGAATCAGGTGCACGTGATTATGGACATGTGCTGATGGCTGGCTGATGCATGCTGTAGTCCACTACTTCCATGGATCTACCCTGACACGTATTAGATACATAAATGGGTTCTACATGAAAGTCCTTAAATTTCTGTTTGAGATTAATAAAAAAGTTTTACTTAATTTCCTAAATTAGGTCTACCTTATACAGTATTTCTAACTAAGCTCTCCTTAATTTCACAAAAAAGTTATATCATCCTAAATCAGTCCTACCTTTCTAACAAAGTTCTACTTAATTTTCTAAAGAACAAAAAAAATCTTAAATTAGTTTTTACTTGAGATTCCTAAATTCTGCTTGACTTATTTACTACTATAAAAATTCTACTTATTCCTAAATTAGTTCTTGAAAGTTCTACAGTATTTTAAATATTTTCTACTTTAAATTTCTCGCAAAGTTCTACTTGATTTCCTAACAAATGTATCTTCTATTCGTTTTATGTTCCTATTTTTTATACTACAACTTCATTAATTTGTTTAACTTTAGCTTTAACTTTAACTTTATTTCTAAGCTTGAATTGATTTACTAAAAAAAGATTGACTTTTACTTGAGATTTCATACTATGTTCTGTTTCATTTTTGAACAAAGTTTTATGTATCTTCTGAAAATATTTATACTTGCAATTTTTAAATTGGTTTAACTTGAGATTCCTAGTAATTTCGTAAAAGGAAGCGTTTTATTTAGCTTTCCAAATAGTTTCTACTTGAGATTTCTAAATAAATTCTATACAGAATTTTAAAATATATTCCACTAAAAATTATATACTTAAGATTCACAAAAGAAGTTGCACGTAGCTTCCTAAATAGGTTCCACCTGGGATTCAGGATTCTGAACCTTTGCCCAGTTCTGCATCAAAGGGACAAACCTTTTAGCCTCATTTTGTAAGCATGTAGCATTTATATATACTGTAGTTTGATATAAATCTGATGTGTCAGTTAAAAATTGTATCATCCTGTAAATGTAATGCAATTTGTATCACTTAATAGCTCAACTTGAGCCGTTCCCAGGATCTCACAGAATTTCCATATGTGGAAAATTATACAGTTCAAGATCTTCCTGATTTTCCATGACTACAAGGATGGAAACGCTTTACATAAAACCAGGGTTTCAAAATTAATAAGAGACAATTACTAACAGATAATCACATTAAAATCAACCAGCTGCTGAGAAAGAAGGCAAATTTCTCACAAACGCAGTCATATTTATGATGAAGAACACAACTAAGAATAAGTCACTGTGATATTTGAGCCTCATTTGAAGTGCTGTGATGATGCTAAATTTTTCAAGATAGCATATGACAGCACTAAATTAATCTCAGGAAGTATCCCATTACAGGTGCCTCATCAGAAATGTATGATTTCCCAATTTGTCAAATAATTAGATGGTTTAACCATTGATGAAATTTTTTGGGCTTGTAATGCATTTTCTGTTGTCCTGACAGTTATCATTAAAAAAAAAGGATTTTTTTTTCTTTTACATATATTTATTCATTTATTCACTATATTCTCGTCACTTAGATTATGTTTTTTGATATGTTCTTTAGCGGTTCAAATACATAACTCAGCCTCTGGAGTTTAACTGAATATATGCCAGATTGGCATACCTGCCAGTCAGTGCTGGCAGTGCAGTCTTTCACAATCAAATGTACAATGTTGAGATGAGCCTTTTAAGTGCTAAAATGGCAGAGGAAGGATAAACGCATTTGGTCATGAAATTGCTGTTGATGGAATTTTCTAGCAAGGATTGTTTTTAAAGGTTTTTATCATTAGTGGAGATTTGTGCATGATGTGTATGATATTAAATTAAAAGATCTACCTTAAAGACACACTCAAGACCTACACAACTAAGACTGCTTTGGAAAGTGTTAGATGATTACCAAGAATGAATGAATGATTCAGTGCCAGTATGTCATGGGGTTACTGTAAGTTCTATTATGCACAGGAATTACAAAAGGTGTTGGCAGGGTTGAAGAAGTAAATGGCACGGATCACATTTCAAAAAGACATCAAAGCTTGAGTCTGGGTGGTTAGTATGATATTTCTAGCACACTAATAAGAACCTAAACCAAAAAGTGCAAAAGTAGTTGTAAAATCATGTGTTAAAAATGTATTCTTTTAAAAAAAGGAAAAAGAAAAGTCCAAAAGTGATTTATTCCAAAACTCACTGTTCACTATTTATACATATTTCACTGTGTATCTTTTTCGCTTGTCTTTTTTATCACATAAAATTCCACTTATGCTTTTGAAATGATTTGACTTCTGACTTAAATTTTCAGATTGTTTCAGATCTAGATGAAAATGAAAACCAAAAAAAGCTAGCTAAAAAACAGCAACTATGAATGACATGATTATCTGGTTTTCTTTTAATTTTGTTGCTTTGCATATTACTGTTCTGATAGTTCTGTCATTCATTTTTCATGCAGCATGTTTCTTGATTAATTGTGTAATAATTATGTTAAGTTTATTAAAAAACAGATTTATTACAGAATCTGTTACATAAAATTGTATTTACTTTAATTTGTTTTTTTTATTGTTTTTGATGTTGCACTTTGGACACTTTGTTTCTCTTTAAAACAACATTCTAATAAAATTGTCATACAACTGTAAATATAATAATTTTTCCAATTTAAATTGTTTTTGATAGTGCACATTGGATACTTTGTTTCTCTCTTTGAACAAGATTCTAAGAAAATGGTCATATAACTGTAAATATTATATATTTTTTTAAATTACAGCATTTCCTTTTTGTTCAAAATGAAACTTTTTGCTCCAAGTGTTAATAGTTAAAGAGAAATATTAAAATGATCATTATTACAATCAGCATTTAGAGTTTGCATGACATAATTATGCTCATCACATTGTGCAAGCAAAACGCATACAAATGTGCAACACAGCATGGCTTTTTCCAAAAAAAGGATAAGGGTTCGATTCCCAGCCAATGTCCAAACCCCAGCCACTGGATGCAGTGCATGGCCCTAATAAAACGAAAGAGTTGCATCAGGAAGGGTGTCCGGTGTAAAACCTGTGCCAAGTTGTTGTGCAGATAGGAGCAGCCGAAAGGCCAACAACAACAACACTGTACAAGCAGTTTAAAATTAAGCTATTGTTTTTATTATTGTTATCATCCTGAAGGCACATGGTACAGTGTTTGCATATAAATACCTTTGTCAATACGTTGGTCAGAACTCGCTTGTTCAATTACTATATCGTTTCATACATTCGAGGACCTAAAAACAGTCTCACAAAAATTTCTGTTTGTACAGTATGTCTGAATAACAGCACTGAAGTAGTATAAGTGAATTTTAATGCGCTGGAGTTGTTTTAAGACAAAACTTAATGTTTATCCGATCTACTTTTTAGGTTTCTCATCTGGGATTCACTCTCCGATTATTGAACAGGTAGTGCATTTGGCTAGCGATGTGACGAAGTACGGCATAGTGTAAACAAGGCGTAAGATCTATAACTGTACAAAATTTTATTTCTTTGTATTAATAAGTTAGGCAGAGTGTTCTGCCGTACAGAAAGACAGACATATACGTGGGCATCAACCTGAAATAATAATATCACTGATTACATTAAAAGGGATCAGCTTAGTTTTAGCTTTCACATTTTAACTATTTCTAAAACTATTTTTTTTCCCGTCAATGATGGGTGCTAACGATAGTCTATTATATATACTGTAATCTTAGCCTTGAGCCGCCCCTCATTTTCTAATATTAATTGAACTTAAATGATGTTGATTAAATTAAAGAAATGGGAACAAATGTTTTACAGCGACAGGCTGCAAAGTGCCTAAAGATTTAAAGAATAATTTTTTTTTAAATGGGTTGTTTATGTAACAACCTCAGCAGCAACCTCATTTCCCATCTCATCTTTTCCAACCATTCAGCATCACCAGTACACTAATCACCCGCCTGATCATCTGTCATCATCTGCACCTGTTTCTGACTGGTTCATGTCTTAAGTTCCAGAAAATCTCTGGAACTGGTCAAGTACAGCGACTAGACTGAAAATGAGAGTCAAAGAAATCCTTTGAAATTTGAATTCCTTAAAATAAAAAAACATATATATATATATATATATATATATATATATATATATATATATATATATAAATGCACATTATGCATCATGTCTAATCTATCAAAGACAAAAAAATATCTGCACTATAAAGGAATTAAAGAGAACTACTCAGGGAGGTATATAATCTCTAGGCCGATGATCTGAAAAGCTGGTGCTAATCCAAAAACTAACTAAAATAAAGATAAATTTAATGAAAAAAAAAAAAAAGCAATGGTCTGTTTGGAAGGCAAACAGGTCAGGTTTCAGTAGGGAGTGGAAAGAAAATAATTGGTTTGGAGATATGATGAGGTGAAAGAAAATAGAAGCAGCAAACAGATCGTTATGGATTTTTCACATTTGCATAACTGGCAGCTGCAAGCTTGGGTCTAACTGTATGAAAAGTTACCAATGATGCAAAGAAGGGTGATCATTTCAGCTGGAAATGGTAATAATAACGCAAACCACATTGATCGTCTGCACTGCAGCATGCAGAGCCAATTACTCTGTCTCTTTAGTTTCTAAAGTATTACTGGACCACAAATACAAACCTGCTGTTAGGCGACAAAAATCACAACTAGCGTGCACATACCACAAAGTATTTCGAAAAATAAAGAATAAAACTAGCTCTGGGAAATCTATGAACTGTTTTTTTTTTTTTTTTTTTTTTTTTTGCCATGCATAATTTTAAAGTGAATAAGTGAAAAAAAGTGTAGTTTCTAATTTCTTTAGAATTCTGTAGGAGCTTCTTTTAAACCTCTTACACTACGGTTACTTGCCCGCACTTCTGTGCACTACCTTGCACTCACTTTATGTACATTTTATGTACATGTGTAACATTCACCAGCCTTTATTTAATCTGTACAGTTATTAAATGTTGTATTACAAATGTACAGTGTTTTATGTGGGTCTGAATCAAATTCCTTACGTGTGTCAACATACTTGGCAAAATAAACCAGATTCTAATTATGATTCTGTTATGCGATACTAGACATTACATAATAATAGACAAGAAATCACATAAGCCAACTAACATCTGGGTAACAAGCTTAACATTTATAGTTATTTAAAGTGTTTATCCAATGGATCCAGAATTTAGCCGAATCACAGAGCTATGTATCTTATCTTTTAATGTATTATACAGCATGTATCAGCCTTACCTTAACAGTGGGTTTGTAATTTAAACTTACAACCTTCCACTCATCAGAATCTTAACCCCAGAGGTCTAACTAGCTCTTTATTACCCTTTACTATAATAATATCATCATTGGATCTTTAAAGACCTCTACAGTTTCGGGGAAAAAGTCAGACAATAGACATCTCGTGCACTTTATCCCATGTCTGAAACCCCACATGTCGCCAGGGAATTAGATATCTCTGTATGACACGCACCCACAGTCACACTTTGACATGTGCTATAGGTTTTTGTCTCCATTGAAAATCACTGCAAATGCAATTTAGCTGTAAGGGGTCAGACTTCAGTCTGTTCCATGCCTGAGCAAGAAAAAGAGGCAGATGAAGTGTTTATTGGGTGAGCAAGGGTCACAACCTAACACACAACCTTTGGCTCGTGCGGCTATACTGGGGGTCATGGTGTCGCATTGATCCACTCATTTCAGAAGCTAATTGAACAGCAGCAGGCTCAGATGATTAACGATGCAGTCAGGTGACACACTGTATCCCTGCATTAAACTAATTTTGATAAATGTGCATTCATTGCAGTCCAAGCTAAGGAATTGTGACTTAAAGTTTGACTGAAAAATGCATTAAATCTGTCACTGAGATGGTACCTGATAATCTTCTGTACTTTTGGCCATTGACTATTTTTTAATAAGTTTCACACCCTGAAGTGATCACAGCTCTTAGTCAACAGTCGTGTTTTCTTGTGAACAACTTACTGCACTGGAGACTGGACACTGGAGACTCCTTCCAGGAAGTACAAAAATTTATTGCTTATTTATAAATTATTATATGTCTTTGTTAATAACAGCATTTTCTATAAGCACATTTATTATTATTATAGGTTTTATGATTATGCCGCGCTTCTGCTGTACATGTCCCTGTGCATGAGAAACAATAACTTTAGATATAAGATATTATATGGCATCTATCTATATTAGATAGATAGATGACGGCTGTTTTTCAGATTTACTCTTACCGAAAATTAGTCAACATTTAATAAAAGAATTTGATCAAAAACACTCTATACACATTATTTACAGTTTTGTGTATTTTTTCTTGAGGTTGATGGCACATGACCACTATATTGTCAGACCTGACAAAGTGAAACCCTTTGCAGGGCATGTTGTATGTGTTGTGTATGTGTTGTGTGTTGTGTGTGTGCGTGCGTGTGCGAATGTGTGCATCTGTATCCGGTAAGGAAACCCGACCACCGCCAACTTTTAAACTCTTGTTTTCTTCAAGCAAGCTGAGAGGAAGTGATATATTGATCGGAGAAGCTAATGAGAGAAGAAGGAGAGAGGGATAGATCAGATGGGAGGGATGAGAGACGACTGGAGACAAGAGATGGGGAGGAGGGGAAGTGGACGACCTGTCTTCCGGATTGGATTTCGGTTACACAGCAATACCGCAACTGGGCCCTGTGCTCCAGCTGCTGCCAGGTCAGTACAAGGCAGAGTGAGTATTATGTTCCCAAAAATAGCACGCAGAGATTTTAATGCCTGCTAGGGTTCTCTCTTTCTACAGAGTGAAAAAAAAACCCCGGACTTCCATTTTCTTCTGAATAAAAAAGAGGACAAAATAACGGAGAAGAACTCTATCCATTAATCTTAACCTTTCCTTTATTCTCAATCAATGTATAAATCTAATAAAAGGCTCTCTGACTAAACCATTTATGCCGTAGTAGAATACATCTCGAGTCGGATTGGTCGGAAGGTGTGGATTAATTATGTACAACAGCAGTAGTTTACACTTTATATTAATGCAGGTTTGTTTAATATTCATGAAGGGAGTCTCCTATTTTTCACATAAGAGGAAACATTAAATTAGTCATTAAATTTTGAGAAAGGTAAAAAATATTTATAGCCACTATAATGTAAGTGATATCAGAAACAAACATGATTAATATACTGTACATATTTTAAACAAAGGGGGATGCATCCATTAATAATAATAATAATAATAATAATAATAATGATAATAATAATTAAAATAATGTAATTTAATTATTCTCAGGAACCTTATTCAGGAAATTATTTTTTTGCATATCCCAGGTCAAAGCACAGAGTCAGCCAGGGTACAGCACGGCCTTGCTCAAGGGCTCAAGAGTGGAAACTTGGCAGTGGTGGGGGTTAAACCCCCAACCTTCCGATCATTGACCTAGTAATCCACATCCTTTGAGATGTGGATTACAAGTTTTTGCCTCTCATTTTCTGGGGACAAGCTTCAGAGAAACGGTTTTGGTTGTTAAGCCACACAGTGACCTATGAATCATTTAAGCATTAAAAAGCACCTAACTTAAAGCATGAACCAGTGAGAAAAAAGTGCAGATGATGACAGATGATCAGGCTGGTGATTGGTGTAGTGGTGATGTTAAATGCTGTGTGCAACAGACGAGAGGGGAAATGAA